>NW_027327673.1:0-294364 GCF_047675955.1 Chlorocebus sabaeus | reverse complement strand
ACAGAAGACAGAGCAGTTTCTCAGAAAGCTTCTTTCCAGTTTTGAACGGAAGATATTTCCTTTTTCACCATAGCCCTCTATGGGCTTCCAAATATCGCTTTGCCAATTCCACAAGAACAGCCTTAGCGAAAGGCTTCTTGAAGGGAAAGATGTAGCTCTGTGAGATGAAATAAAGAACACAGAGCAGTTTCTCAGAAAGCTTCTTTCCACTTTTGAACGGAAGATATTTCCTTTTTCACCATAGCCCTCTATGGGCTTCTAAATATCCCTTTGCCAATTCCACAAGAACAGCCTCAGCGAAAGGCTTCTTGAAGGGAAAGATGTAACTCTGTGAGATGAATTAACAGAACACAGAGCAGTTTCTCAGAAAGCTTCTTTCCAGTTTTGAACGGAAGATATTTCCTTTTTCACCATAGCCCTCTATGGGCTTCCAAATATCCCTTTGCCAATTCCACAAGAACAGCCTTAGCGAAAGGCTTCTTGAAGGGAAAGATGTAACTCTGTGAGATGAATTAACAGAACACAGAGCAGTTTCTCAGAAAGCTTCTTTCCAGTTTTGAACGGAAGATATTTCCTTTTTCACCATAGCCCTCTATGGGCTTCCAAATATCCCTTTGCCAATTCCACAAGAACAGCCTTAGCGAAAGGCTTCTTGAAGGGAATGATGTAACTCTGTGAGATGAATTAACAGAACACAGAGCAGTTTCTCAGAAAGCTTCTTTCCAGTTTTGAACGGAAGATATTTCCTTCTTCAACATAGCCCTCTATGGGCTTCCAAATATCCCTTTGCCAATTCCCCAAGAACAGCCTTAGCGAAAGGCTTCTTGAAGGGAAAGATGTAACTCTGTGAGATGAATTAACAGAACACAGAGCAGTTTCTCTTAAAGCTTCTTTCCAGTTTTGAACGGAAGGTATTTCCTTTTTCACCATAGACCTCTATTGGCTTCCAAATATCCCTTTTCCAATTCCACAAGAACAACCTTAGCGAAAGGCTTCTTGAAGGGAAAGATGTAACTCTGTGAGATGAATTAACAGAACACAGAGCAGTTTCTCAGAAAGCTTCTTTCCAGTTTTGAACGGAAGATATTTCCTTTTTCACCATAGCCCTCTATGGGCTTCCAAATATCCCTTTGCCATTCCACAAGAACAGCCTTAGCGAAAGGCTTCTTGAAGGGAAAGATGTAACTCTGTGAGATGAATTAACAGAACACAGAGCAGTTTCTCAGAAAGCTTCTTTCCAGTTTTGAACGGAACATATTTCCTTTTTCACCATAGCCCTCTATGGGCTTCCAAATATCCCTTTGCCAATTCCACAAGAACAGCCTTAGCGAAAGGCTTCTTGAAGGGAAAGATGTAACTCTGTGAGATGAATTAACAGAACACAGAGCAGATTCTCAGAAAGCTTCTTTCCACTTTTGAAAGGAAGATATTTCCTTTTTCACCATAGCCCTCTATGGGCTTCCAAATATCCCTTTGCCAATTCCACAAGAACAGCCTTAGCGAAAGGCTTCTTGGAGGGAAAGATGTAACTCTGTGAGATGAATTAACAGAACACAGAGCAGTTTCTCAGAAAGCTTCTTTCCAGTTTTGAACGGAAGATATTTCCTTTTTCACCATAGCCCTCTATGGACTTCCAAATATCCCCTTGCCATTCCCCAAGAACAGCCTCAGCGAAAGCCTTCTTGAAGGGAAAGATGTAACTCTGTGAGATGAATTAACAGAACACAGAGCAGTTTCTCAGAAAGCTTCTTTCCAGTTTTGAACGGAAGATATTTCCTTTTTCACCATAGCCCTCTATGGGCTTCCAAATATCCCTTTGCCAATTCCACAAGAACAGCCTTAGCGAAAGGCTTCTTGAAGGGAAAGATGTAACTCTGTGAGATGAATTAACAGAAGACAGAGCAGTTTCTCAGAAAGCTTCTTTCCACTTTTGAACGGAAGATATTTCCTTTTTCACCATAGCTCTCTATGGGCTTCCAAATATCCCTTTGCCAATTCCACAAGAACAGCCTTAGCGGAAGGCTTCTTGAAGGGAAAGATGTAACTCTCTGAGATGAATTAACAGAACACAGAGCAGTTTCTCAGAAAGCTTCTTTCCAGTTTTGAACGGAAGATATTTCCTTTTTCACCATAGCCCTCTAGGGGCTTCCAAATATCCCTTTGCCAATTCCCCAAGAACAGCCTTAGCGAAACGCTTCTTGAAGGGAAAGATGTAACTCTGTGAGATGAATTAAGAGAACATAGAGCAGTTTCTCAGAAAGCTTCTTTCCAGTTTTGAACGGAAGATATTTCCTTTATCACCATAGCCCTCTATGGGCTTCCAAATATCCCTTTGCCAATTCCACAAGAACAGCTTTAGCGAAATGCTTCTTGAAGGGAAAGATGTAACTCTGTGAGATGAATTAACGGAACACAGAGCAGTTTCTCAGAAAGCTTCTTTCCAGTTTTGAACGGAAGATATTTCCTTTTTCACCATAGCCCTCTATGGGCTTCCAAATATCCCTTTGCCAATTCCACAAGAACAGCCTTAGCGAAAGGCTTCTTGAAGGGAAAGATGTAACTCTGTGAGATGAATTAACAGAACACAGAGCAGTTTCTCAGAAAGCTTCTTTCCAGTTTTTAACCGAAGATATTTCCTTTTTCACCATAGCCCTCTATGGGCTTCCAAATATCCCTTTGCCAATTCCACAAGAACAGCCTTAGCGAAAGGCTTCTTGAAGGGAAGGATGTAGCTCTGTGAGATGAATTAACAGAACACAGAGCAGTTTCTCAGAAAGCTTCTTTCCAGTTTTGAACGGAAGATATTTCCTTTTTCACCATAGCCCTCTATGGGCTTCCAAATATCCCTTTGCCAGTTCCACAAGAACAGCCTTAGCGAAAGGCTTCTTGAAGGGAAAGATGTAACTCTGTGAGATGAATTAACAGAACACAGAGCAGTTTCTCAGAAAGCTTCTTTCCAGTTTTGAACGGAAGATATTTCCTTTTTCACCATAGCCCTCTATGGGCTTCCAAATATCCCTAAGCCAATTCCACAAGAACAGCCTTAGCGAAAGGCTTCTTGAAGGGAAAGATGTAACTCTGTGAGATGAATTAACAGAACACAGAGCAGTTTCTCAGAAAGCTTCTTTCCAGTTTTGAACGGAAGATATTTCCTTTTTCACCATAGCCCTCTATGGGTTTCCAAATATCCCTTTGCCAATTCCACAAGAACAGCCTTAGCGCAAGGCTTCTTGATGGGAAAGATGTAACTCTGTAAGATGAATTAACAGAACACAGAGCAGTTTCTCAGAAAGCTTCCTTCCAGTTTTGAACGGAAGATATTTCCTTTTTCACCATAGCCCTCTATGGGCTTCCAAATATCCCTTTGCCAATTCCCCAAGAACAGCCTTAGCGAAAGGCTTCTTGAAGGGAAAGATGTAACTCTGTGAGATGAATTAACAGAACACAGAGCAGTTTCTCAGAAAGCTTCTTTCCAACTTTGAACGGAAGATATTTCCTTTTTCACCATAGCCCTCTATGGGCTTCCAAATATCCCTTTGCCAATTCCACAAGAACAGCCTTAGCGAAAGGCTTCTTGAAGGGAAAGATGTAACTCTGTGAGATGAATTAACAGAACACAGAGCAGTTTCTCAGAAAGCTTCTTTCCAGTTTTGAACGGAAGATATTTCCTTTTTCACCATAGCCCTCTATGGGCTTCCAAATATCCCTTTGCCAATTCCACAAGAACAGCCTTAGCGAAAGGCTTCTTGAAGGGAAAGATGTAGCTCTGTGAGATGAATTAAAAGAACACAGAGCAGTTTCTCAGAAAGCTTCTTTCCACTTTTGAACGGAAGATATTTCCTTTTTCACCATAGCCCTCTATGGGCTTCTAAATATCCCTTTGCCAATTCCACAAGAACAGCCTTAGCGAAAGGCTTCTTGAAGGGAAAGATGTAACTCTGTGACATGAATTAACAGAACACAGAGCAGTTTCTCAGAAAGCTTCTTTCCAGTTTTGAACGGAAGATATTTCCTTTTTCACCATAGCCCTCTATGGGCTTCCAAATATCCCTTTGCCAATTCCACAAGAACAGCCTTAGCGAAAGGCTTCTTGAAGGGAAAGATGTAACTCTGTGAGATGAATTAACAGAAGACAGAGCAGTTTCTCAGAAAGCTTCTTTCCAGTTTTGAACGGAAGATATTTCCTTTTTCACCATAGCCCTCTATGGGCTTCCAAATATCCCTTTGCCAATTCCACAAGAGCAGCCTTAGCGAAAGGCTTCTTGAAGGGAAAGATGTAACTCTGTGAGATGAATTAACAGAACACAGAGCAGTTTCTCAGAAAGCTTCTTTCCAGTTTTTAACCGAAGATACTTCCTTTTTCACCATAGCCCTCTATGGGCTTCCAAATATCCCTTTGCCAATTCCACAAGAACAGCCTTAGCGAAAGGCTTCTTGAAGGGAAAGATGTAGCTCTGTGAGATGAATTAACAGAACACAGAGCAGTTTCTCAGAAAGCTTCTTTCCAGTTTTGAACGGAAGATATTTCCTTTTTCACCATAGCCCTCTATGGGCTTCCAAATATCCCTTTGCCAATTCCACAAGAACAGCCTTAGCGAAAGGCTTCTTGAAGGGAAAGATGTAACTCTGTGAGATGAATTAACAGAACACAGAGCAGTTTCTCAGAAAGCTTCTTTCCAGTTTTGAACGGAAGATATTTCCTTTTTCACCATAGCCGTCTATGGGCTTCCAAATATCCCTTTGCCAATTCAACAAGAACAGCCTTAGCGAAAGCCTTCTTGAAGGGAAAGATGTAACTCTGTGAGATGAATTAACAGAACACAGAACAGTTTCTCAGAAAGCTTCTTTCCAGTTTTGAACGGAAGATATTTCCTTTTTCACCATAGCCCTCTATGGGCTTCCAAATATCCCTTTGCCAATTCCACAAGAAGCGAAAGGCTTCTTGAAGGGAAAGATGTAACTCTGTGAGATGAATTAACAGAACACAGAGCAGTTTCTCAGAAAGCTTCTTTCCAGTTTTGAACGGAAGATATTTCCTTTTTCACCATAGCCCTCTAAGGGCTTCCAAATATCCCTTTGCCAATTCCACAAGAACAGCCTTAGCGAAAGGCTTCTTGAAGGGAAAGATGTAACTCTGTGAGATGAATTAACAGAACACAGAGCAGTTTCTCAGAAAGCTTCTTTCCAGTTTTGAACGGAAGATATTTCCTTTTTCACCATAGCCCTCTATGGGCTTCCAAATATCCCTTTGCCAATTCCACAAGAACAGCCTTAGCGAAAGGCTTCTTGAAGGGAAAGATGTAACTCTGTGAGATGAATTAACAGAACACAGAGCAGTTTCTCAGAAAGTTTCTTTCCAGTTTTGAACGGAAGATATTTCCTTTTTCACCGTAGCCCTCTATGGGCTTCCAAATATCCCTTTGCCAATTCCACAACAACAGCATTAGCGAAAGGCTTCTTGAAGGGAAAGATGTAACTCTGTGAGATGAATTAACAGAACACAGAGCAGTTTCTCAGAAAGCTTCTTTCCAGTTTTGAAGGGAAGATATTTCAATTTTCACCATAGCCCTCTATGGGCTTCCAAATATCCCTTTGCCAATTCCACAAGAACAGCCTTAGCGAAAGGCTTCTTGAAGGGAAAGATGTAACTCTGTAAGATGAATTAACAGAACACAGAGCAGTTTCTCAGAAAGCTTCCTTCCAGTTTTGAACGGAAGATATTTCCTTTTTCACCATAGCCCTCTATGGGCTTCCAAATATCCCTTTGCCAATTCCCCAAGAACAGCCTTAGCGAAAGGCTTCTTGAAGGGAAAGATGTAACTCTGTGAGATGAATTAACAGAACACAGAGCAGTTTCTCAGAAAGCTTCTTTCCAGTTTTGAACGGAAGATATTTCCTTTTTCACCATAGCCCTCTATGGGCTTCCAAATATCCCTTTGCCAATTCCACAAGAACAGCCTTAGCGAAAGGCTTCTTGAAGGGAAAGATGTAGCTCTGTGACATGAATTAAAAGAACACAGAGCAGTTTCTCAGAAAGCTTCTTTCCACTTTTGAACGGAAGATATTTCCTTTTTCACCATAGCCCTCTATGGGCTTCTAAATATCCCTTTGCCAATTCCACAAGAACAGCCTCAGCGAAAGGCTTCTTGAAGGGAAAGATGTAACTCTGTGAGATGAATTAACAGAACACAGAGCAGTTTCTCAGAAAGCTTCTTTCCAGTTTTGAACGGAAGATATTTCCTTTTTCACCATAGCCCTCTATGGGCTTCCAAATATCCCTTTGCCAATTCCACAAGAACAGCCTTAGCGAAAGCCTTCTTGAAGGGAAAGATGTAACTCTGTGAGATGAATTAACAGAACACAGAGCAGTTTCTCAGAAAGCTTCTTTCCAGTTTTGAACGGAAGATATTTCCTTTTTCACCATAGCCCTCTATGGGCTTCCAAATATCCCTTTGCCAATTCCACAAGAACAGCCTTAGCGAAAGGCTTCTTGAAGGGAAAGATGTAACTCTGTGAGATGAATTAACAGAACACAGAGCAGTTTCTCAGAAAGCTTCTTTCCAGTTTTGAACGGAAGATATTTCCTTTTTCACCATAGCCCTCTATGGGCTTCCAAATATCCCTAAGCCAATTCCACAAGAACAGCCTTAGCGAAAGGCTTCTTGAAGGGAAAGATGTAACTCTGTGAGATGAATTAACAGAACACAGAGCAGTTTCTCAGAAAGCTTCTTTCCAGTTTTGAACGGAAGATATTTCCTTTTTCACCATAGCCCTCTATGGGTTTCCAAATATCCCTTTGCCAATTCCACAAGAACAGCCTTAGCGCAAGGCTTCTTGAAGGGAAAGATGTAACTCTGTAAGATGAATTAACAGAACACAGAGAAGTTTCTCAGAAAGCTTCCTTCCAGTTTTGAACGGAAGATATTTCCTTTTTCACCATAGCCCTCTATGGGCTTCCAAATATCCCTTTGCCAATTCCAGAAGAGCAGCCTTAGCGAAAGGCTTCTTGAAGGGAAAGATGTAACTCTGTGAGATGAATTAACAGAACACAGAGCAGTTTCTCAGAAAGCTTCTTTCCAGTTTTGAACGGAAGATATTTCCTTTTTCACCATAGCCCTCTATGGGCTTCCAAATATCCCTTTGCCAATTCCACAAGAACAGCCTTAGCGAAAGGCTTCTTGAAGGGAAAGATGTAACTCTGTGAGATGAATTAACAGAACACAGAGCAGTTTCTCAGAAAGCTTCTTTCCAGTGTTGAACGGAAGGTATTTCCTTTTTCACCATAGACCTCTATGGGCTTCCAAATATCCCTTTGCCAATTCCACAAGAACAACCTTAGCGAAAGGCTTCTTGAAGGGAAAGATGTAACTCTGTGAGATGAATTAACAGAACACAGAGCAGTTTCTCAGAAAGCTTCTTTCCAGTTTTGAACGGAAGATATTTCCTTTTTCACCATAGCCCTCTATGGGCTTCCAAATATCCCTTTGCCATTCCCCAAGAACAGCCTTAGCGAAAGGCTTCTTGAAGGGAAAGATGTAACTCTGTGAGATGAATTAACAGAACACAGAGCAGTTTCTCAGAAAGCTTCTTTCCAGTTTTGAACGGAAGATATTTCCTTTTTCACCATAGCCCTCTATGGGCTTCCAAATATCCATTTGCCAATTCCACAAGAACAGCCTTAGCGAAAGGCTTCTTGAAGGGAAAGATGTAACTCTGTGAGATGAATTAACAGAACACAGAGCAGTTTCTCAGAAAGCTTCTTTCCAGTTTTGAACGGAAGATATTTCCTTTTTCACCATAGCCCTCTATGGGTTTCCAAATATCCCTTTGCCAATTCCACAAGAACAGCCTTAGCGAAAGGCTTCTTGAAGGGAAAGATGTAACTCTGTGAGATGAATTAACAGAACACAGAGCAGTTTCTCAGAAAGCTTCTTTCCAGTTTTGAACGGAAGATATTTCCTTTTTCACCATAGCCCTCTATGGACTTCAAAATATCCCCTTGCCATTCCCCAAGAACAGCCTCAGCGAAAGCCTTCTTGAAGGGAAAGATGTAACTCTGTGAGATGAATTAACAGAACACAGAGCAGTTTCTCAGAAAGCTTCTTTCCAGTTTTGAACGGAAGATATTTCCTTTTTCACCGTAGCCCTCTATGGGCTTCCAAATATCCCTTTGCCAATTCCACAAGAACAGCCTTAGCGAAAGGCTTCTTGAAGGGAAAGATGTAACTCTGTGAGATGAATTAACAGAACACAGAGCAGTTTCTCAGAAAGCTTCTTTCCAGTTTTGAACGGAAGATATTTCCTTTTTCACCATAGCCCTCTATGGTCTTCCAAATATCCCTTTGCCAATTCCACAAGAACAGCCTTAGCGAAAGTCTTCTTGTAGGGAAAGATGTAACTCTGTGAGATGAATTAACAGAACACAGAGCAGTTTCTCAGAAAGCTTCTTTCCAGTTTTGAACGGAAGATATTTCCTTTTTCACCATAGCCCTCTATGGGCTTCCAAATATCCCTTTGCCAATTCCACAAGAACAGCCTTAGCGAAAGGCTTCTTGAAGGGAAAGATGTAACTCTGTGAGATGAATTAACAGAACACAGAGCAGTTTCTCTGAAAGCTTCTTTCCAGTTTTGAACGGAAGGTATTTCCTTTTTCACCATAGACCTCTATGGGATTCCAAATATCCCTTTGCCAATTCCACAAGAACAACCTTAGCGAAAGGCTTCTTGAAGGGAAAGATGTAACTCTGTGAGATGAAATAACAGAACACAGAGCAGTTTCTCAGAAAGCTTCTTTCCAGTTTTGAACGGAAGATATTTCCTTTTTCACCATAGCCCTCTATGGGCTTCCAAATATCCCTTTGCCATTCCCCAAGAACAGCCTTAGCGAAAGGCTTCTTGAAGGGAAAGATGTAACTCTGTGAGATGAATTAACAGAACACAGAGCAGTTTCTCAGAAAGCTTCTTTCCAGTTTTGAACGGAAGATATTTCCTTTTTCACCATAGCCCTCTATGGGCTTCCAAATATCCCTTTGCCAATTCCACAAGAACAGCCTTAGCGAAAGGCTTCTTGAAGGGAAAGATGTAGCTCTGTGAGATGAATTAAAAGAACACAGAGCAGTTTCTCAGAAAGCTTCTTTCCACTTTTGAACGGAAGATATTTCCTTTTTCACCATAGCCCTCTATGGGCTTCTAAATATCCCTTTGCCAATTCCACAAGAACAGCCTTAGCGAAAGGCTTCTTGAAGGGAAAGATGTAACTCTGTGAGATGAATTAACAGAACACAGAGCACTTTCTCAGAAAGCTTCTTTCCAGTTTTGAACGGAAGGTATTTCCTTTTTCACCATAGACCTCTATGGGCTTCCAAATATCCCTTTGCCAATTCCACAAGAACAACCTTAGCGAAAGGCTTCTTGAAGGGAAAGATGTAACTCTGTGAGATGAATTAACAGAACACAGAGCAGTTTCTCAGAAAGCTTCTTTCCAGTTTTGAACGGAAGATATTTCCTTTTTCACCATAGCCCTCTATGGGCTTCCAAATATCCCTTTGCCATTCCCCAAGAACAGCCTTAGCGAAAGGCTTCTTGAAGGGAAAGATGTAACTCTGTGAGATGAATTAACAGAACACAGAGCAGTTTCTCAGAAAGCTTCTTTCCAGTTTTGAACGGAAGATATTTCCTTTTTCACCATAGCCCTCTATGGGCTTCCAAATATCCATTTGCCAATTCCACAAGAACAGCCTTAGCGAAAGGCTTCTTGAAGGGAAAGATGTAACTCTGTGAGATGAATTAACAGAACACAGAGCAGTTTCTCAGAAAGCTTCTTTCCAGTTTTGAACGGAAGATATTTCCTTTTTCACCATAGCCCTCTATGGGTTTCCAAATATCCCTTTGCCAATTCCACAAGAACAGCCTTAGCGAAAGGCTTCTTGAAGGGAAAGATGTAACTCTGTGAGATGAATTAACAGAACACAGAGCAGTTTCTCAGAAAGCTTCTTTCCAGTTTTGAACGGAAGATATTTCCTTTTTCACCATAGCCCTCTATGGACTTCAAAATATCCCCTTGCCATTCCCCAAGAACAGCCTCAGCGAAAGCCTTCTTGAAGGGAAAGATGTAACTCTGTGAGATGAATTAACAGAACACAGAGCAGTTTCTCAGAAAGCTTCTTTCCAGTTTTGAACGGAAGATATTTCCTTTTTCACCATAGCCCTCTATGGGCTTCCAAATATCCCTTTGCCAATTACACAAGAACAGCCTTAGCGAAAGGCTTCTTGAAGGGAAAGATGTAACTCTGTGAGATGAATTAACAGAACACAGAGCAGTTTCTCAGAAAGCTTCTTTCCAGTTTTGAACGGAAGATATTTCCTTTTTCACCATAGCCCTCTATGGTCTTCCAAATATCCCTTTGCCAATTCCACAAGAACAGCCTTAGCGAAAGTCTTCTTGAAGGGAAAGATGTAACTCTGTGAGATGAATTAACAGAACACAGAGCAGTTTCTCAGAAAGCTTCTTTCCAGTTTTGAACGGAAGATATTTCCTTTTTCACCATAGCCCTCTATGGGCTTCCAAATATCCCTTTGCCAATTCCACAAGAACAGCCTTAGCGAAAGGCTTCTTGAAGGGAAAGATGTAACTCTGTGAGATGAATTAACAGAACACAGAGCAGTTTCTCTGAAAGCTTCTTTCCAGTTTTGAACGGAAGGTATTTCCTTTTTCACCATAGACCTCTATGGGATTCCAAATATCCCTTTGCCAATTCCACAAGAACAACCTTAGCGAAAGGCTTCTTGAAGGGAAAGATGTAACTCTGTGAGATGAATTAACAGAACACAGAGCAGTTTCTCAGAAAGCTTCTTTCCAGTTTTGAACGGAAGATATTTCCTTTTTCACCATAGCCCTCTATGGGCTTCCAAATATCCCTTTGCCATTCCCCAAGAACAGCCTTAGCGAAAGGCTTCTTGAAGGGAAAGATGTAACTCTGTGAGATGAATTAACGGAACACAGAGCAGTTTCTCAGAAAGCTTCTTTCCAGTTTTGAACGGAAGATATTTCCTTTTTCACCATAGCCCTCTATGGGCTTCCAAATATCCCTTTGCCAATTCCACAAGAACAGCCTTAGCGAAAGGCTTCTTGAAGGGAAAGATGTAGCTCTGTGAGATGAATTAAAAGAACACAGAGCAGTTTCTCAGAAAGCTTCTTTCCACTTTTGAACGGAAGATATTTCCTTTTTCACCATAGCCCTCTATGGGCTTCTAAATATCCCTTTGCCAATTCCACAAGAACAGCCTTAGCGAAAGGCTTCTTGAAGGGAAAGATGTAACTCTGTGAGATGAATTAACAGAACACAGAGAACTTTCTCAGAAAGCTTCTTTCCAGTTTTGAACGGAAGATATTTCCTTTTTCACCATAGCCCTCTATGGGCTTCCAAATATCCCTTTGCCAATTCCACAAGAACAGCCTTAGCGAAAGGCTTCTTGAAGGGAAAGATGTAACTCTGTGAGATGAATTAACAGAACACAGAGCAGTTTCTCAGAAAGCTTCTTTCCAGTTTTGAACGGAAGATATTTCCTTTTTCACCATAGCCCTCTATGGGCTTCCAAATATCCCTTTGCCAATTCCACAAGAACAGCCTTAGCGAAAGGCTTCTTGAAGGGAAAGATGTAACTCTGTGAGATGAATTAACAGAACACAGAGCAGTTTCTCAGAAAGTTTCTTTCCAGTTTTGAACGGAAGATATTTCCTTTTTCACCGTAGCCCTCTATGGGCTTCCAAATATCCCTTTGCCAATTCCACAACAACAGCATTAGCGAAAGGCTTCTTGAAGGGAAAGATGTAACTCTGTGAGATGAATTAACAGAACACAGAGCAGTTTCTCAGAAAGCTTCTTTCCAGTTTTGAAGGGAAGATATTTCAATTTTCACCATAGCCCTCTATGGGCTTCCAAATATCCCTTTGCCAATTCCACAAGAACAGCCTTAGCGAAAGGCTTCTTGAAGGGAAAGATGTAACTCTGTAAGATGAATTAACAGAACACAGAGCAGTTTCTCAGAAAGCTTCCTTCCAGTTTTGAACGGAAGATATTTCCTTTTTCACCATAGCCCTCTATGGGCTTCCAAATATCCCTTTGCCAATTCCCCAAGAACAGCCTTAGCGAAAGGCTTCTTGAAGGGAAAGATGTAACTCTGTGAGATGAATTAACAGAACACAGAGCAGTTTCTCAGAAAGCTTCTTTCCAGTTTTGAACGGAAGATATTTCCTTTTTCACCATAGCCCTCTATGGGCTTCCAAATATCCCTTTGCCAATTCCACAAGAACAGCCTTAGCGAAAGGCTTCTTGAAGGGAAAGATGTAGCTCTGTGACATGAATTAAAAGAACACAGAGCAGTTTCTCAGAAAGCTTCTTTCCACTTTTGAACGGAAGATATTTCCTTTTTCACCATAGCCCTCTATGGGCTTCTAAATATCCCTTTGCCAATTCCACAAGAACAGCCTCAGCGAAAGGCTTCTTGAAGGGAAAGATGTAACTCTGTGAGATGAATTAACAGAACACAGAGCAGTTTCTCAGAAAGCTTCTTTCCAGTTTTGAACGGAAGATATTTCCTTTTTCACCATAGCCCTCTATGGGCTTCCAAATATCCCTTTGCCAATTCCACAAGAACAGCCTTAGCGAAAGCCTTCTTGAAGGGAAAGATGTAACTCTGTGAGATGAATTAACAGAACACAGAGCAGTTTCTCAGAAAGCTTCTTTCCAGTTTTGAACGGAAGATATTTCCTTTTTCACCATAGCCCTCTATGGGCTTCCAAATATCCCTTTGCCAATTCCACAAGAACAGCCTTAGCGAAAGGCTTCTTGAAGGGAAAGATGTAACTCTGTGAGATGAATTAACAGAACACAGAGCAGTTTCTCAGAAAGCTTCTTTCCAGTTTTGAACGGAAGATATTTCCTTTTTCACCATAGCCCTCTATGGGCTTCCAAATATCCCTAAGCCAATTCCACAAGAACAGCCTTAGCGAAAGGCTTCTTGAAGGGAAAGATGTAACTCTGTGAGATGAATTAACAGAACACAGAGCAGTTTCTCAGAAAGCTTCTTTCCAGTTTTGAACGGAAGATATTTCCTTTTTCACCATAGCCCTCTATGGGTTTCCAAATATCCCTTTGCCAATTCCACAAGAACAGCCTTAGCGCAAGGCTTCTTGAAGGGAAAGATGTAACTCTGTAAGATGAATTAACAGAACACAGAGAAGTTTCTCAGAAAGCTTCCTTCCAGTTTTGAACGGAAGATATTTCCTTTTTCACCATAGCCCTCTATGGGCTTCCAAATATCCCTTTGCCAATTCCAGAAGAGCAGCCTTAGCGAAAGGCTTCTTGAAGGGAAAGATGTAACTCTGTGAGATGAATTAACAGAACACAGAGCAGTTTCTCAGAAAGCTTCTTTCCAGTTTTGAACGGAAGATATTTCCTTTTTCACCATAGCCCTCTATGGGCTTCCAAATATCCCTTTGCCAATTCCACAAGAACAGCCTTAGCGAAAGGCTTCTTGAAGGGAAAGATGTAACTCTGTGAGATGAATTAACAGAACACAGAGCAGTTTCTCAGAAAGCTTCTTTCCAGTGTTGAACGGAAGGTATTTCCTTTTTCACCATAGACCTCTATGGGCTTCCAAATATCCCTTTGCCAATTCCACAAGAACAACCTTAGCGAAAGGCTTCTTGAAGGGAAAGATGTAACTCTGTGAGATGAATTAACAGAACACAGAGCAGTTTCTCAGAAAGCTTCTTTCCAGTTTTGAACGGAAGATATTTCCTTTTTCACCATAGCCCTCTATGGGCTTCCAAATATCCCTTTGCCATTCCCCAAGAACAGCCTTAGCGAAAGGCTTCTTGAAGGGAAAGATGTAACTCTGTGAGATGAATTAACAGAACACAGAGCAGTTTCTCAGAAAGCTTCTTTCCAGTTTTGAACGGAAGATATTTCCTTTTTCACCATAGCCCTCTATGGGCTTCCAAATATCCATTTGCCAATTCCACAAGAACAGCCTTAGCGAAAGGCTTCTTGAAGGGAAAGATGTAACTCTGTGAGATGAATTAACAGAACACAGAGCAGTTTCTCAGAAAGCTTCTTTCCAGTTTTGAACGGAAGATATTTCCTTTTTCACCATAGCCCTCTATGGGTTTCCAAATATCCCTTTGCCAATTCCACAAGAACAGCCTTAGCGAAAGGCTTCTTGAAGGGAAAGATGTAACTCTGTGAGATGAATTAACAGAACACAGAGCAGTTTCTCAGAAAGCTTCTTTCCAGTTTTGAACGGAAGATATTTCCTTTTTCACCATAGCCCTCTATGGACTTCAAAATATCCCCTTGCCATTCCCCAAGAACAGCCTCAGCGAAAGCCTTCTTGAAGGGAAAGATGTAACTCTGTGAGATGAATTAACAGAACACAGAGCAGTTTCTCAGAAAGCTTCTTTCCAGTTTTGAACGGAAGATATTTCCTTTTTCACCGTAGCCCTCTATGGGCTTCCAAATATCCCTTTGCCAATTCCACAAGAACAGCCTTAGCGAAAGGCTTCTTGAAGGGAAAGATGTAACTCTGTGAGATGAATTAACAGAACACAGAGCAGTTTCTCAGAAAGCTTCTTTCCAGTTTTGAACGGAAGATATTTCCTTTTTCACCATAGCCCTCTATGGTCTTCCAAATATCCCTTTGCCAATTCCACAAGAACAGCCTTAGCGAAAGTCTTCTTGTAGGGAAAGATGTAACTCTGTGAGATGAATTAACAGAACACAGAGCAGTTTCTCAGAAAGCTTCTTTCCAGTTTTGAACGGAAGATATTTCCTTTTTCACCATAGCCCTCTATGGGCTTCCAAATATCCCTTTGCCAATTCCACAAGAACAGCCTTAGCGAAAGGCTTCTTGAAGGGAAAGATGTAACTCTGTGAGATGAATTAACAGAACACAGAGCAGTTTCTCTGAAAGCTTCTTTCCAGTTTTGAACGGAAGGTATTTCCTTTTTCACCATAGACCTCTATGGGATTCCAAATATCCCTTTGCCAATTCCACAAGAACAACCTTAGCGAAAGGCTTCTTGAAGGGAAAGATGTAACTCTGTGAGATGAAATAACAGAACACAGAGCAGTTTCTCAGAAAGCTTCTTTCCAGTTTTGAACGGAAGATATTTCCTTTTTCACCATAGCCCTCTATGGGCTTCCAAATATCCCTTTGCCATTCCCCAAGAACAGCCTTAGCGAAAGGCTTCTTGAAGGGAAAGATGTAACTCTGTGAGATGAATTAACAGAACACAGAGCAGTTTCTCAGAAAGCTTCTTTCCAGTTTTGAACGGAAGATATTTCCTTTTTCACCATAGCCCTCTATGGGCTTCCAAATATCCCTTTGCCAATTCCACAAGAACAGCCTTAGCGAAAGGCTTCTTGAAGGGAAAGATGTAGCTCTGTGAGATGAATTAAAAGAACACAGAGCAGTTTCTCAGAAAGCTTCTTTCCACTTTTGAACGGAAGATATTTCCTTTTTCACCATAGCCCTCTATGGGCTTCTAAATATCCCTTTGCCAATTCCACAAGAACAGCCTTAGCGAAAGGCTTCTTGAAGGGAAAGATGTAACTCTGTGAGATGAATTAACAGAACACAGAGCACTTTCTCAGAAAGCTTCTTTCCAGTTTTGAACGGAAGGTATTTCCTTTTTCACCATAGACCTCTATGGGCTTCCAAATATCCCTTTGCCAATTCCACAAGAACAACCTTAGCGAAAGGCTTCTTGAAGGGAAAGATGTAACTCTGTGAGATGAATTAACAGAACACAGAGCAGTTTCTCAGAAAGCTTCTTTCCAGTTTTGAACGGAAGATATTTCCTTTTTCACCATAGCCCTCTATGGGCTTCCAAATATCCCTTTGCCATTCCCCAAGAACAGCCTTAGCGAAAGGCTTCTTGAAGGGAAAGATGTAACTCTGTGAGATGAATTAACAGAACACAGAGCAGTTTCTCAGAAAGCTTCTTTCCAGTTTTGAACGGAAGATATTTCCTTTTTCACCATAGCCCTCTATGGGCTTCCAAATATCCATTTGCCAATTCCACAAGAACAGCCTTAGCGAAAGGCTTCTTGAAGGGAAAGATGTAACTCTGTGAGATGAATTAACAGAACACAGAGCAGTTTCTCAGAAAGCTTCTTTCCAGTTTTGAACGGAAGATATTTCCTTTTTCACCATAGCCCTCTATGGGTTTCCAAATATCCCTTTGCCAATTCCACAAGAACAGCCTTAGCGAAAGGCTTCTTGAAGGGAAAGATGTAACTCTGTGAGATGAATTAACAGAACACAGAGCAGTTTCTCAGAAAGCTTCTTTCCAGTTTTGAACGGAAGATATTTCCTTTTTCACCATAGCCCTCTATGGACTTCAAAATATCCCCTTGCCATTCCCCAAGAACAGCCTCAGCGAAAGCCTTCTTGAAGGGAAAGATGTAACTCTGTGAGATGAATTAACAGAACACAGAGCAGTTTCTCAGAAAGCTTCTTTCCAGTTTTGAACGGAAGATATTTCCTTTTTCACCATAGCCCTCTATGGGCTTCCAAATATCCCTTTGCCAATTACACAAGAACAGCCTTAGCGAAAGGCTTCTTGAAGGGAAAGATGTAACTCTGTGAGATGAATTAACAGAACACAGAGCAGTTTCTCAGAAAGCTTCTTTCCAGTTTTGAACGGAAGATATTTCCTTTTTCACCATAGCCCTCTATGGTCTTCCAAATATCCCTTTGCCAATTCCACAAGAACAGCCTTAGCGAAAGTCTTCTTGAAGGGAAAGATGTAACTCTGTGAGATGAATTAACAGAACACAGAGCAGTTTCTCAGAAAGCTTCTTTCCAGTTTTGAACGGAAGATATTTCCTTTTTCACCATAGCCCTCTATGGGCTTCCAAATATCCCTTTGCCAATTCCACAAGAACAGCCTTAGCGAAAGGCTTCTTGAAGGGAAAGATGTAACTCTGTGAGATGAATTAACAGAACACAGAGCAGTTTCTCTGAAAGCTTCTTTCCAGTTTTGAACGGAAGGTATTTCCTTTTTCACCATAGACCTCTATGGGATTCCAAATATCCCTTTGCCAATTCCACAAGAACAACCTTAGCGAAAGGCTTCTTGAAGGGAAAGATGTAACTCTGTGAGATGAATTAACAGAACACAGAGCAGTTTCTCAGAAAGCTTCTTTCCAGTTTTGAACGGAAGATATTTCCTTTTTCACCATAGCCCTCTATGGGCTTCCAAATATCCCTTTGCCATTCCCCAAGAACAGCCTTAGCGAAAGGCTTCTTGAAGGGAAAGATGTAACTCTGTGAGATGAATTAACGGAACACAGAGCAGTTTCTCAGAAAGCTTCTTTCCAGTTTTGAACGGAAGATATTTCCTTTTTCACCATAGCCCTCTATGGGCTTCCAAATATCCCTTTGCCAATTCCACAAGAACAGCCTTAGCGAAAGGCTTCTTGAAGGGAAAGATGTAGCTCTGTGAGATGAATTAAAAGAACACAGAGCAGTTTCTCAGAAAGCTTCTTTCCACTTTTGAACGGAAGATATTTCCTTTTTCACCATAGCCCTCTATGGGCTTCTAAATATCCCTTTGCCAATTCCACAAGAACAGCCTTAGCGAAAGGCTTCTTGAAGGGAAAGATGTAACTCTGTGAGATGAATTAACAGAACACAGAGAACTTTCTCAGAAAGCTTCTTTCCAGTTTTGAACGGAAGATATTTCCTTTTTCACCATAGCCCTCTATGGGCTTCCAAATATCCCTTTGCCAATTCCACAAGAACAGCCTTAGCGAAAGGCTTCTTGAAGGGAAAGATGTAACTCTGTGAGATGAATTAACAGAAGACAGAGCAGTTTCTCAGAAAGCTTCTTTCCAGTTTTGAACGGAAGATATTTCCTTTTTCACCATAGCCCTCTATGGGCTTCCAAATATCCCTTTGCCAATTGCACAAGAGCAGCCTTAGCGAAAGGCTTCTTGAAGGGAAAGATGTAACTCTGTGAGATGAATTAACAGAACACAGAGCAGTTTCTCAGAAAGCTTCTTTCCAGTTTTTAACGGAAGATATTTCCTTTTTCACCATAGCCCTCTATGGGCTTCCAAATATCCCTTTGCCAATTCCACAAGAACAGCCTTAGCGAAAGGCTTCTTGAAGGGAAAGATGTAGCTCTGTGAGATGAATTAACAGAACACAGAGCAGTTTCTCAGAAAGCTTCTTTCCAGTTTTGAACGGAAGATATTTCCTTTATCACCATAGCCCTCTATGGGCTTCCAAATATCCCTTTGCCAATTCCACAAGAACAGCCTTAGCGAAAGGCTTCTTGAAGGGAAAGATGTAACTCTGTGAGATGAATTAACAGAACACAGAGCAGTTTCTCAGAAAGCTTCTTTCCAGTTTTGAACGGAAGATATTTCCTTTTTCACCATAGCCGTCTATGGGCTTCCAAATATCCCTTTGCCAATTCCACAAGAACAGCCTTAGCGAAAGTCTTCTTGAAGGGAAAGATGTAACTCTGTGAGATGAATTAACAGAACACAGAACAGTTTCTCAGAAAGCTTCTTTCCAGTTTTGAACGGAAGATATTTCCTTTTTCACCATAGCCCTCTATGGGCTTCCAAATATCCCTTTGCCAATTCCACAAGAAGCGAAAGGCTTCTTGAAGGGAAAGATGTAACTCTGTGAGATGAATTAACAGAACACAGAGCAGTTTCTCAGAAAGCTTCTTTCCAGTTTTTAACGGAAGATATTTCCTTTTTCACCATAGCCCTCTATGGGCTTCCAAATATCCCTTTGCCATGCCCCAAGAACAGCCTTAGCGAAAGGATTCTTGAAGGGAAAGATGTAACTCTGTGAGGTGAATTAACAGAACACAGAGCAGTTTCTCAGAATGCTTCTTTCCAGTTTTGAACGGAAGATATTTCCTTTTTCACCATAGCCCTCTATGGGCTTCCAAATATCCCTTTGCCAATTCCACAAGAACAGCCTTAGCGAAAGCCTTCTTGAAGGGAAAGATGTAACTCTGTGAGATGAATTAACAGAACACAGAACAGTTTCTCAGAAAGCTTCTTTCCAGTTTTGAACGGAAGATATTTCCTTTTTCACCATAGCCCTCTATGGGCTTCCAAATATCCCTTTGCCAATTCCACAAGAACAGCTTTAGCGAAAGGCTTCTTGAAGGGAAAGATGTAACTCTGTGAGATGAATTAACAGAACACAGAGCAGTTTCTCAGAAAGCTTCTTTCCAGTTTTGAACGGAAGATATTTCCTTTTTCACCATAGCCCTCTATGGGCTTCCAAATATCCTTTTGCCAATTCCACAAGAACAGCCTTAGGGAAAGGCTTCTTGAAGGGAAAGATGTAACGCTGTGAGATGAATTAACAGAACACAGAGCAGTTTCTCAGAAAGCTTCTTTCCAGTTTTGAACGGAAGATATTTCCTTTTTCACCATAGCCCTCTATGGGCTTCCAAATATCCCTTTGCCAATTCCACAAGAACAGCCTTAGCGAAAGGCTTCTTGAAGGGAAAGATGTAACTCTGTGAGATGAATTAACAGAACACAGAGCAGTTTCTCAGAAAGCTTCTTTCCAGTTTTGAACGGAAGATATTTCCTTTTTCACCATAGCCCTCTGTGGGCTTCCAAATATCCCTAAGCCAATTCCACAAGAACAGCCTTAGCGAAAGGCTTCTTGAAGGGAAAGATGTAACTCTGTGAGATGAATTAACAGAACACAGAGCAGTTTCTCAGAATGCTTCTTTCCAGTTTTGAACGGAAGATATTTCCTTTTTCACCATAGCCCTCTATGGGCTTCCAAATATCCCTTTGCCAATTCCACAAGAACAGCCTTAGCGAAAGCCTTCTTGAAGGGAAAGATGTAACTCTGTGAGATGAATTAACAGAACACAGAACAGTTTCTCAGAAAGCTTCTTTCCAGTTTTGAACGGAAGATATTTCCTTTTTCACCATAGCCCTCTATGGGCTTCCAAATATCCCTTTGCCAATTCCACAAGAAGCGAAAGGCTTCTAGAAGGGAAAGATGTAACTCTGTGAGATGAATTAACAGAACACAGAGCAGTTTCCCAGAAAGCTTCTTTCCAGTTTTTAACGGAAGATATTTCCTTTTTCACCATAGCCCTCTATGGGCTTCCAAATATCCCTTTGCCAATTCCACAAGAACAGCTTTATCGAAATGCTTCTTGAAGGGAAAGATGTAACTCTGTGAGATGAATTAACAGAACACAGAGCAGTTTCTCAGAAAGCTTCTTTCCAGTTTTGAACGGAAGATATTTCCTTTTTCACCATAGCCCTCTATGGGCTTCCAAATATCCCTTTGCCATGCCCCAAGAACAGCCTTAGCGAAAGGATTCTTGAAGGGAAAGATGTAACTCTGTGAGGTGAATTAACAGAACACAGAGCAGTTTCTCAGAAAGCTTCTTTCCAGTTTTGAACGGAAGATATTTCCTTTTTCACCATAGCCCTCTATGGGCTTCCAAATATCCATTTGCCAATTCCACAAGAACAGCCTTAGCGAAAGGCTTCTTGAAGGGAAAGATGTAACTCTGTGAGATGAATTAACAGAACACAGAGCAGTTTCTCAGAAAGCTTCTTTCCAGTTTTGAACGGAAGATATTTCCTTTTTCACCATAGCCCTCTATGGGTTTCCAAATATCCCTTTGCCAATTCCACAAGAACAGCCTTAGCGAAAGGCTTCTTGAAGGGAAAGATGTAACTCTGTGAGATGAATTAACAGAACACAGAGCAGTTTCTCAGAAAGCTTCTTTCCAGTTTTGAACGGAAGATATTTCCTTTTTCACCATAGCCCTCTATGGACTTCAAAATATCCCCTTGCCATTCCCCAAGAACAGCCTCAGCGAAAGCCTTCTTGAAGGGAAAGATGTAACTCTGTGAGATGAATTAACAGAACACAGAGCAGTTTCTCAGAAAGCTTCTTTCCAGTTTTGAACGGAAGATATTTCCTTTTTCACCATAGCCCTCTATGGGCTTCCAAATATCCCTTTGCCAATTCCACAAGAACAGCCTTAGCGAAAGGCTTCTTGAAGGGAAAGATGTAACTCTGTGAGATGAATTAACAGAACACAGAGCAGTTTCTCAGAAAGCTTCTTTCCAGTTTTGAACGGAAGATATTTCCTTTTTCACCATAGCCCTCTATGGTCTTCCAAATATCCCTTTGCCAATTCCACAAGAACAGCCTTAGCGAAAGTCTTCTTGAAGGGAAAGATGTAACTCTGTGAGATGAATTAACAGAACACAGAGCAGTTTCTCAGAAAGCTTCTTTCCAGTTTTGAACGGAAGATATTTCCTTTTTCACCATAGCCCTCTATGGGCTTCCAAATATCCCTTTGCCAATTCCACAAGAACAGCCTTAGCGAAAGGCTTCTTGAAGGGAAAGATGTAACTCTGTGAGATGAATTAACAGAACACAGAGCAGTTTCTCTGAAAGCTTCTTTCCAGTTTTGAACGGAAGGTATTTCCTTTTTCACCATAGACCTCTATGGGATTCCAAATATCCCTTTGCCAATTCCACAAGAACAACCTTAGCGAAAGGCTTCTTGAAGGGAAAGATGTAACTCTGTGAGATGAATTAACAGAACACAGAGCAGTTTCTCAGAAAGCTTCTTTCCAGTTTTGAACGGAAGATATTTCCTTTTTCACCATAGCCCTCTATGGGCTTCCAAATATCCCTTTGCCATTCCCCAAGAACAGCCTTAGCGAAAGGCTTCTTGAAGGGAAAGATGTAACTCTGTGAGATGAATTAACGGAACACAGAGCAGTTTCTCAGAAAGCTTCTTTCCAGTTTTGAACGGAAGATATTTCCTTTTTCACCATAGCCCTCTATGGGCTTCCAAATATCCCTTTGCCAATTCCACAAGAACAGCCTTAGCGAAAGGCTTCTTGAAGGGAAAGATGTAGCTCTGTGAGATGAATTAAAAGAACACAGAGCAGTTTCTCAGAAAGCTTCTTTCCACTTTTGAACGGAAGATATTTCCTTTTTCACCATAGCCCTCTATGGGCTTCTAAATATCCCTTTGCCAATTCCACAAGAACAGCCTTAGCGAAAGGCTTCTTGAAGGGAAAGATGTAACTCTGTGAGATGAATTAACAGAACACAGAGAACTTTCTCAGAAAGCTTCTTTCCAGTTTTGAACGGAAGATATTTCCTTTTTCACCATAGCCCTCTATGGGCTTCCAAATATCCCTTTGCCAATTCCACAAGAACAGCCTTAGCGAAAGGCTTCTTGAAGGGAAAGATGTAACTCTGTGAGATGAATTAACAGAAGACAGAGCAGTTTCTCAGAAAGCTTCTTTCCAGTTTTGAACGGAAGATATTTCCTTTTTCACCATAGCCCTCTATGGGCTTCCAAATATCCCTTTGCCAATTGCACAAGAGCAGCCTTAGCGAAAGGCTTCTTGAAGGGAAAGATGTAACTCTGTGAGATGAATTAACAGAACACAGAGCAGTTTCTCAGAAAGCTTCTTTCCAGTTTTTAACGGAAGATATTTCCTTTTTCACCATAGCCCTCTATGGGCTTCCAAATATCCCTTTGCCAATTCCACAAGAACAGCCTTAGCGAAAGGCTTCTTGAAGGGAAAGATGTAGCTCTGTGAGATGAATTAACAGAACACAGAGCAGTTTCTCAGAAAGCTTCTTTCCAGTTTTGAACGGAAGATATTTCCTTTATCACCATAGCCCTCTATGGGCTTCCAAATATCCCTTTGCCAATTCCACAAGAACAGCCTTAGCGAAAGGCTTCTTGAAGGGAAAGATGTAACTCTGTGAGATGAATTAACAGAACACAGAGCAGTTTCTCAGAAAGCTTCTTTCCAGTTTTGAACGGAAGATATTTCCTTTTTCACCATAGCCGTCTATGGGCTTCCAAATATCCCTTTGCCAATTCCACAAGAACAGCCTTAGCGAAAGCCTTCTTGAAGGGAAAGATGTAACTCTGTGAGATGAATTAACAGAACACAGAACAGTTTCTCAGAAAGCTTCTTTCCAGTTTTGAACGGAAGATATTTCCTTTTTCACCATAGCCCTCTATGGGCTTCCAAATATCCCTTTGCCAATTCCACAAGAAGCGAAAGGCTTCTTGAAGGGAAAGATGTAACTCTGTGAGATGAATTAACAGAACACAGAGCAGTTTCTCAGAAAGCTTCTTTCCAGTTTTTAACGGAAGATATTTCCTTTTTCACCATAGCCCTCTATGGGCTTCCAAATATCCCTTTGCCATGCCCCAAGAACAGCCTTAGCGAAAGGATTCTTGAAGGGAAAGATGTAACTCTGTGAGGTGAATTAACAGAACACAGAGCAGTTTCTCAGAATGCTTCTTTCCAGTTTTGAACGGAAGATATTTCCTTTTTCACCATAGCCCTCTATGGGCTTCCAAATATCCCTTTGCCAATTCCACAAGAACAGCCTTAGCGAAAGCCTTCTTGAAGGTAAAGATGTAACTCTGTGAGATGAATTAACAGAACACAGAACAGTTTCTCAGAAAGCTTCTTTCCAGTTTTGAACGGAAGATATTTCCTTTTTCACCATAGCCCTCTATGGGCTTCCAAATATCCCTTTGCCAATTCCACAAGAACAGCTTTAGCGAAAGGCTTCTTGAAGGGAAAGATGTAACTCTGTGAGATGAATTAACAGAACACAGAGCAGTTTCTCAGAAAGCTTCTTTCCAGTTTTGAACGGAAGATATTTCCTTTTTCACCATAGCCCTCTATGGGCTTCCAAATATCCTTTTGCCAATTCCACAAGAACAGCCTTAGGGAAAGGCTTCTTGAAGGGAAAGATGTAACGCTGTGAGATGAATTAACAGAACACAGAGCAGTTTCTCAGAAAGCTTCTTTCCAGTTTTGAACGGAAGATATTTCCTTTTTCACCATAGCCCTCTATGGGCTTCCAAATATCCCTTTGCCAATTCCACAAGAACAGCCTTAGCGAAAGGCTTCTTGAAGGGAAAGATGTAACTCTGTGAGATGAATTAACAGAACACAGAGCAGTTTCTCAGAAAGCTTCTTTCCAGTTTTGAACGGAAGATATTTCCTTTTTCACCATAGCCCTCTGTGGGCTTCCAAATATCCCTAAGCCAATTCCACAAGAACAGCCTTAGCGAAAGGCTTCTTGAAGGGAAAGATGTAACTCTGTGAGATGAATTAACAGAACACAGAGCAGTTTCTCAGAAAGTTTCTTTCCAGTTTTGAACGGAAGATATTTCCTTTTTCACCGTAGCCCTCTATGGGCTTCCAAATATCCCTTTGCCAATTCCACAAGAACAGCATTAGCGAAAGGCTTCTTGAAGGGAAAGATGTAACTCTGTGAGATGAATTAACAGAACACAGAGCAGTTTCTCAGAAAGCTTCTTTCCAGTTTTGAACGGAAGATATTTCCTTTTTCACCATAGCCGTCTATGGGCTTCCAAATATCCCTTTGCCAATTCCACAAGAACAGCCTTAGCGAAAGCCTTCTTGAAGGGAAAGATGTAACTCTGTGAGATGAATTAACAGAACACAGAACAGTTTCTCAGAAAGCTTCTTTCCAGTTTTGAACGGAAGATATTTCCTTTTTCACCATAGCCCTCTATGGGCTTCCAAATATCCCTTTGCCAATTCCACAAGAAGCGAAAGGCTTCTAGAAGGGAAAGATGTAACTCTGTGAGATGAATTAACAGAACACAGAGCAGTTTCCCAGAAAGCTTCTTTCCAGTTTTTAACGGAAGATATTTCCTTTTTCACCATAGCCCTCTATGGGCTTCCAAATATCCCTTTGCCAATTCCACAAGAACAGCTTTATCGAAATGCTTCTTGAAGGGAAAGATGTAACTCTGTGAGATGAATTAACAGAACACAGAGCAGTTTCTCAGAAAGCTTCTTTCCAGTTTTGAACGGAAGATATTTCCTTTTTCACCATAGCCCTCTATGGGCTTCCAAATATCCCTTTGCCATGCCCCAAGAACAGCCTTAGCGAAAGGATTCTTGAAGGGAAAGATGTAACTCTGTGAGGTGAATTAACAGAACACAGAGCAGTTTCTCAGAAAGCTTCTTTCCAGTTTTGAACGGAAGATATTTCCTTTTTCACCATAGCCCTCTATGGGCTTCCAAATATCCCTTTGCCAATTCCACAAGAACAGCCTTAGCGAAAGCCTTCTTGAAGGTAAAGATGTAACTCTGTGAGATGAATTAACAGAACACAGAACAGTTTCTCAGAAAGCTTCTTTCCAGTTTTGAACGGAAGATATTTCCTTTTTCACCATAGCCCTCTATGGGCTTCCAAATATCCCTTTGCCAATTCCACAAGAACCGCTTTAGCGAAAGGCTTCTTGAAGGGAAAGATGTAACTCTGTGAGATGAATTAACAGAACACAGAGCAGTTTCTCAGAAAGCTTCTTTCCAGTTTTGAACGGAAGATATTTCCTTTTTCACCATAGCCCTCTATGGGCTTCCAAATATCCTTTTGCCAATTCCACAAGAACAGCCTTAGGGAAAGGCTTCTTGAAGGGAAAGATGTAACTCTGTGAGATGAATTAACAGAACACAGAGCAGTTTCTCAGAAAGCTTCTTTCCAGTTTTGAACGGAAGATATTTCCTTTTTCACCATAGCCCTCTATGGGCTTCCAAATATCCCTTTGCCAATTCCACAAGAACAGCCTTAGCGAAAGGCTTCTTGAAGGGAAAGATGTAACTCTGTGAGATGAATTAACAGAACACAGAGCAGTTTCTCAGAAAGATTCTTTCCAGTTTGGAACGGAAGATATTTCCTTTTTCACCATAGCCCTCTATGGGCTTCCAAATATCCCTTTGCCAATTCCACAAGAACAGCCTTAGCGAAAGGCTTCTTGAAGGGAAAGATGTAACTCTGTGAGGTGAATTAACAGAACACAGAGCAGTTTCTCAGAAAGTTTCTTTCCAGTTTTGAACGGAAGATATTTCCTTTTTCACCGTAGCCCTCTATGGGCTTCCAAATATCCCTTTGCCAATTCCACAAGAACAGCATTAGCGAAAGGCTTCTTGAAGGGAAAGATGTAACTCTGAGAGATGAATTAACAGAACACAGAGCAGTTTCTCAGAAAGCTTCTTTCCAGTTTTGAAGGGAAGATATTTCCTTTTTCACCATAGCCCTCTATGGGCTTCCAAATATCCCTTTGCCAATTCCACAAGAACAGCCTTAGCGAAAGGCTTCTTGAAGGGAAAGATGTAACTCTGTGAGATGAATTAACAGAACACAGAGCAGTTTCTCAGAAAGGTTCTTTCCAGTTTGGAACGGATGATATTTCCTTTTTCACCATAGCCCTCTATGGGCTTCCAAATATCCCTTTGCCAATTCCACAAGAACAGCCTTAGCGAAAGGCTTCTTGAAGGGAAAGATGTAACTCTGTGAGATGAATTAACAGAACACAGAGCAGTTTCTCAGAAAGCTTCTTTCCAGTTTTGAACGGAAGATATTTCCTTTTTCACCATAGCCCTCTATGGGCTTCCAAATATCCCTTTGCCAATTCCACAAGAACAGCCTTAGCGAAAGGCTTCTTGAAGGGAAAGATGTAACTCTGTGAGATGAATTAAGAGAACACAGAGCAGATTCTCAGAAAGCTTCTTTCCAGTTTTGAACGGAAGATAATTCCTTTTCCACCATAGCCCTCAACGGGCTACCAAATATCCCTTTGCCAATACCACAAGAACAGCCTTAGCGAAAGACTTCTTGAAGGAAAAGATGTAAGTCTGTGAGATGAATTAACAGAATACAGAGCAGTTTCTCAGAAAGCTTCTTTCCAGTTTTGAACGGAAGATATTTCCTTTTTCACCATAGACCTCTATGGGCTTCCAAATATCCCTTTGCCAATTCCACAAGAACAGGCTTAGCGAAAGGCTTCTTGAAGGGAAAGATGTAACTCTGTGAGATGAATTAACAGAACACAGAGCAGTTTCTCAGAAAGCTTCTTTCCAGTTTTGAACGGAAGATATTTCCTTTTTCACCATAGCCCTCTATGGGCTTCCAAATATCCCTTTGCCAATTCCACAAGAACAGCCTTAGCGAAAGGCTTCTTGAAGGGAAAGATGTAACTCTGTAAGATGAATTAACAGAACACAGAGCAGTTTCTCAGAAAGCTTCTTTCCAGTTTTGAACGGAAGATATTTCCTTTTTCACCATAGCCCTCTATGGGCTTCCAAATATCCCTTTGCCAATTCCCCAAGAACGGCCTTAGCGAAAGGCTTCTTGAAGGGAAAGATGTGACTCTGTGAGATGAATTAACAGAACACAGAGCAGTTTCTCAGAAAGCTTCTTTCCAGTTTTGAACGGAAGATATTTCCTTTTTCACCATAGCCCTCTATGGGCTTCCAAATATCCCTTTGCCAATTCCACAAGAACAGACTTAGCGAAAGGCTTCTTGAAGGGAAAGATGTAACTCTGTGAGATGAATTAACAGAACACAGAGCAGTTTCTCAGAAAGCTTCTTTCCAGTTTTGAACGGAAGATATTTCCTTTTTCACCATAGCCCTCTATGGGCTTCCAAATATCCCTTTGCCAATTCCACAAGAACAGCCTTAGCGAAAGCCTTCTTGAAGGGAAAGATGTAACTCTGTGAGATGAATTAACAGAACACAGAACAGTTTCTCAGAAAGCTTCTTTCCAGTTTTGAACGGAAGATATTTCCTTTTTCACCACAGCCCTCTATGGGCTTCCAAATATCCCTTTGCCAATTCCACAAGAACAGCCTTAGCGAAAGGCTTCTTGAAGGGAAAGATGTAACTCTGTGAGATGAATTAACAGAAGACAGAGCAGTTTCTCAGAAAGCTTCTTTCCAGTTTTGAACGGAAGATATTTCCTTTTTCACCATAGCCCTCTATGGGCTTCCAAATATCCCTTTGCCAATTCCACAAGAGCAGCCTTAGCGAAAGGCTTCTTGAAGGGAAAGATGTAACTCTGTGAGATGAATTAACAGACCACAGAGCAGTTTCTCAGAAAGCTTCTTTCCAGTTTTTAAGGGAAGATATTTCCTTTTTCACCATAGCCCTCTATGGGCTTCCAAATATCCCTTTGCCAATTCCACAAGAACAGCCTTAGCGAAAGGCTTCTTAAAGGGAAAGATGTAGCTCTGTGAGATGAATTAACAGAACACAGAGCAGTTTCTCAGAAAGCTTCTTTCCAGTTTTGAACGGAAGATATTTCCTTTTTCACCATAGCCCTCTATGGGCTTCCAAATATCCTTTTGCCAATTCCACAAGAACAGCCTTAGGGAAAGGCTTCTTGAAGGGAAAGATGTAACTCTGTGAGATGAATTAACAGAACACAGAGCAGTTTCTCAGAAAGCTTCTTTCCAGTTTTGAACGGAAGATATTTCCTTTTTCACCATAGCCCTCTATGGGCTTCCAAATATCCCTTTGCCAATTCCACAAGAACAGCCTTAGCGAAAGGCTTCTTGAAGGGAAAGATGTAACTCTGTGAGATGAATTAACAGAACACAGAGCAGTTTCTCAGAAAGCTTCTTTCCAGTTTTGAACGGAAGATATTTCCTTTTTCACCATAGCCCTCTATGGGCTTCCAAATATCCCTAAGCCAATTCCACAAGAACAGCCTTAGCGAAAGGCTTCTTGAAGGGAAAGATGTAACTCTGTGAGATGAATTAACAGAACACAGAGCAGTTTCTCAGAAAGCTTCTTTCCAGTTTTGAACGGAAGATATTTCCTTTTTCACCATAGCCCTCTATGGGTTTCCAAATATCCCTTTGCCAATTCCACAAGAACAGCCTTAGCGCAAGGCTTCTTGAAGGGAAAGATGTAACTCTGTAAGATGAATTAACAGAACACAGAGAAGTTTCTCAGAAAGCTTCCTTCCAGTTTTGAACGGAAGATATTTCCTTTTTCACCATAGCCCTCTATGGGCTTCCAAATATCCCTTTGCCAATTCCACAAGAACAGCCTTAGCGAAAGGCTTCTTGAAGGGAAAGATGTAACTCTGTGAGATGAATTAACAGAACACAGAACAGTTTCTCAGAAAGCTTCTTTCCAGCTTTGAACGGAAGATATTTCCTTTTTCACCATAGCCCTCTATGGGCTTCCAAATATCCCTTTGCCAATACCACAAGAACAGCCTTAGCGAAAGGCTTCTTGAAGGGAAAGACGTAACTCTGTGAGATGAATTAACAGAACACAGAGCAGTTTCTCAGAAAGCTTCTTTCCAGTTTTGAACGGAAGATATTTCCTTTTTCACCATAGCCCTCTATGGGCTTCCAAATATCCCTTTGCCAATTCCACAAGAACAGCCTTAGCGAAAGGCTTCTTGAAGGGAAAGATGGAACTCTGTGAGATGAATTAACAGAACACAGAGCAGTTTCTCAGAAAGCTTCTTTCCAGTTTTGAACGGAAGATATTTCCTTTTTCACCATAGCCCTCTATGGGCTTCCAAATATCCCTTTGCCAATTCCACAAGAACAGCCTTAGCGAAAGGCTTCTTGAAGGGAAAGATGTAACTCTGTGAGATGAATTAACAGAACACAGAGCAGTTTCTCAGAAAGCTTCTTTCCAGTTTTGAACGGAAGATATTTCCTTTTTCATCATAGCCCTCTATGGGCTTCCAAATATCCCTTTGCCAATTCCACAAGAACAGCTTTAGCGAAAGGCTTCTTGAAGGGAAAGATGTAACTCTGTGAGATGAATTAACAGAACACAGAGCAGTTTCTCAGAAAGCATCTTTCCAGTTTTGAACGGAAGATATTTCCTTTTTCACCATTGCCCTCTATGGGCTTCCAAATATCCCTTTGCCAATTCCACAAGAACAGCCTTAGCGAAAGGCTTCTTGAAGGGAAAGATGTAACTCTGTGAGATGAATTAAAAGAACACAGAGCAGATTCTCAGAAAGCTTCTTTCCAGTTTTGAACGGAAGATATTTCCTTTTTCACCATAGCCCTCAATGGGCTTCCAAATATCTCCTTACCAATTCCACAAGAACAGCCTTAGCGAAAGGCTTCTTAAGGGAAAGATGTAACTCTGTGAGATGAATTAACAGAACACAGAGCAGTTTCTCAGAAAGCTTCTTTCCAGTTTTGAACTTAAGATATTTCCTTTTTCACCATAGCCCTCTATGGGCTTCCAAATATCCCTTTGCCAATTCCACAAGAACAGCCTTAGCGAAAGGCTTCTTGAAGGGAAAGATGTAACTCTGTGAGGTGAATTAACAGAACACAGAGCAGTTTCTCAGAAAGCTTCTTTCCGGTTTTGAACGGAAATTATTTCCTTTTTCACCATAGCCCTCTATGGGCTTCCAAATATCCCTTTGCCAATTCCACAAGAACAGCCTTAGCGAAAGGCTTCTTGAAGGGAAAGATGTAACTCTGTGAGATGAATTAACAGAACACAGAGCAGTTTCTCAGAAAGCTTCTTTCCAGTTTTGAACGGAAGATATTTCCTATTTCACCGTAGCCCTCTATGGGCTTCCAAATATCCCTTTGCCAATTCCACAAGAACAGCCTTAGCGAAAGGATTCTTGAAGGGAAAGATGTAACTCTGTGAGATGAATTAACAGAACACAGAGCAGTTTCTCAGAAAGCTTCTTTCCAGTTTTGAACGGAAGATATTTCCTTTTTCGCCATAGCCCTCTAAGGGCTTCCAAATATCTCTTTACCAATTCCACAAGAACAGCCTTAGCGAAAGGCTTCTTGAAGGGAAAGATGTAACTCTGTGAGATGAATTAACAGAACACAGAGCAGTTTCTCAGAAAGCTTCTTTCCAGTTTTGAACGGAAGATATTTCCTTTTTCACCATAGCCCTCTATGGGCTTCCAAATATCCCTTTTCCAATTCCACAAGAACAGCCTTAGCGAAAGGCTTCTTGAAGGGAAAGATGTAACTCTGTGAGATGAATTAACAGAACACAGAGCAGTTTCTCAGAAAGCTTCTTTCCAGTTTTGAACGGAAGATATTTCCTATTTCACCAAAGCCCTCTATTTGCTTCCAAATATCCCTTTACCAATTCCACAAGAACAGCCTTAGCGAAAGGCTTCTTGAAGTTAAAGATGTAACTCTGTGAGATGAATTAACAGAACACAGAGCAGTTTCTCAGAAAGCTTCTTTCCAGTTTTGAACGGAAGATATTTTCTTTTTCACCATAGCCCTCTATGGGCTTCCAAATATCCCTTTGCCAATTCCAAAAGAACAGCCTTAGCGAAAGGCTTCTTGAAGGGAAAGATGTAACTCTGTGAGATGAATTAACAGAACACAGAGCAGTTTCTCAGAAAGCTTCTTTCCAGTTTTGAACGGAAGATATTTCCTTTTTCACCATAGCCCTCTATGGGCTTCCAAATATCCTTTTGCCAATTCCACAAGAACAGCCTTAGCGAAAGGCTTCTTGAAGGGAAAGATGTAACTCTGTGAGGTGAATTAACAGAACACAGAGCAGTTTCTCAGAAAGCTTCTTTCCGGTTTTGAACGGAAATTATTTCCTTTTTCACCATAGCCCTCTATGGGCTTCCAAATATCCCTTTGCCAATTTCACAAGAACAGCGTTAGCGAAAGGCTTCTTGAAGGGAAAGATGTAACTCTGTGAGATGAATTAACAGAACACAGAGCAGTTTCTCAGAAAGCTTCTTTCCAGTTTTGAACGGAAGATATTTCCTATTTCACCATAGCCCTTTATGGGCTTCCAAATATCCCTTTGCCAATTCCACAAGAACAGCCTTAGCGAAAGGATTCTTGAAGGGAAAGATGAAGCTCTGTGAGATGAATTAACAGAACACAGAGCAGTTTCTCAGAAAGCTTCTTTCCAGTTTTGAACGGAAGATATTTCCTTTTTCGCCATAGCCCTCTAAGGGCTTCCAAATATCTCTTTACCAATTCCACAAGAACAGCCTTAGCGAAAGTCTTCTTGAAGGGAAAGATGTAACTCTGTGAGATGAATTAACAGAACACAGAGCAGTTTCTCAGAAAGCTTCTTTCCAGTTTTGAACGGAAGATATTTCCTTTTTCACCATAGCCCTCTATGGGCTTCCAAATATCCCTTTGCCAATTCCACAAGAACAGCCTTAGCGAAAGGCTTCTTGAAGGGAAAGATGTAACTCTGTGAGATGAATTAACAGAACACAGAGCAGTTTCTCTGAAAGCTTCTTTCCAGTTTTGAACGGAAGGTATTTCCTTTTTCACCATAGACCTCTATGGGATTCCAAATATCCCTTTGCCAATTCCACAAGAACAACCTTAGCGAAAGGCTTCTTGAAGGGAAAGATGTAACTCTGTGAGATGAATTAACAGAACACAGAGCAGTTTCTCAGAAAGCTTCTTTCCAGTTTTGAACGGAAGATATTTCCTTTTTCACCATAGCCCTCTATGGGCTTCCAAATATCCCTTTGCCATTCCCCAAGAACAGCCTTAGCGAAAGGCTTCTTGAAGGGAAAGATGTAACTCTGTGAGATGAATTAACGGAACACAGAGCAGTTTCTCAGAAAGCTTCTTTCCAGTTTTGAACGGAAGATATTTCCTTTTTCACCATAGCCCTCTATGGGCTTCCAAATATCCCTTTGCCAATTCCACAAGAACAGCCTTAGCGAAAGGCTTCTTGAAGGGAAAGATGTAGCTCTGTGAGATGAATTAAAAGAACACAGAGCAGTTTCTCAGAAAGCTTCTTTCCACTTTTGAACGGAAGATATTTCCTTTTTCACCATAGCCCTCTATGGGCTTCTAAATATCCCTTTGCCAATTCCACAAGAACAGCCTTAGCGAAAGGCTTCTTGAAGGGAAAGATGTAACTCTGTGAGATGAATTAACAGAACACAGAGCACTTTCTCAGAAAGCTTCTTTCCAGTTTTGAACGGAAGGTATTTCCTTTTTCACCATAGACCTCTATGGGCTTCCAAATATCCCTTTGCCAATTCCACAAGAACAACCTTAGCGAAAGGCTTCTTGAAGGGAAAGATGTAACTCTGTGAGATGAATTAACAGAACACAGAGCAGTTTCTCAGAAAGCTTCTTTCCAGTTTTGAACGGAAGATATTTCCTTTTTCACCATAGCCCTCTATGGGCTTCCAAATATCCCTTTGCCATTCCCCAAGAACAGCCTTAGCGAAAGGCTTCTTGAAGGGAAAGATGTAACTCTGTGAGATGAATTAACAGAACACAGAGCAGTTTCTCAGAAAGCTTCTTTCCAGTTTTGAACGGAAGATATTTCCTTTTTCACCATAGCCCTCTATGGGCTTCCAAATATCCCTTTGCCAATTCCACAAGAACAGCCTTAGCGAAAGGCTTCTTGAAGGGAAAGATGTAACTCTGTGAGATGAATTAACAGAACACAGAGCAGTTTCTCAGAAAGCTTCTTTCCAGTTTTGAACGGAAGATATTTCCTTTTTCACCATAGCCCTCTATGGGCTTCCAAATATCCCTAAGCTAATTCCACAAGAACAGCCTTAGCGAAAGGCTTCTTGAAGGGAAAGATGTAACTCTGTGAGATGAATTAACAGAACACAGAGCAGTTTCTCAGAAAGCTTCTTTCCAGTTTTGAACGGAAGATATTTCCTTTTTCACCATAGCCCTCTATGGGTTTCCAAATATCCCTTTGCCAATTCCACAAGAACAGCCTTAGCGCAAGGCTTCTTGAAGGGAAAGATGTAACTCTGTAAGATGAATTAACAGAACACAGAGAAGTTTCTCAGAAAGCTTCCTTCCAGTTTTGAACGGAAGATATTTCCTTTTTCACCATAGCCCTCTATGGGCTTCCAAATATCCCTTTGCCAATTCCACAAGAACAGCCTTAGCGAAAGGCTTCTTGAAGGGAAAGATGTAACTCTGTGAGATGAATTAACAGAACACAGAACAGTTTCTCAGAAAGCTTCTTTCCAGCTTTGAACGGAAGATATTTCCTTTTTCACCATAGCCCTCTATGGGCTTCCAAATATCCCTTTGCCAATACCACAAGAACAGCCTTAGCGAAAGGCTTCTTGAAGGGAAAGACGTAACTCTGTGAGATGAATTAACAGAACACAGAGCAGTTTCTCAGAAAGCTTCTTTCCAGTTTTGAACGGAAGATATTTCCTTTTTCACCATAGCCCTCTATGGGCTTCCAAATATCCCTTTGCCAATTCCACAAGAACAGCCTTAGCGAAAGGCTTCTTGAAGGGAAAGATGGAACTCTGTGAGATGAATTAACAGAACACAGAGCAGTTTCTCAGAAAGCTTCTTTCCAGTTTTGAACGGAAGATATTTCCTTTTTCACCATAGCCCTCTATGGGCTTCCAAATATCCCTTTGCCAATTCCACAAGAACAGCCTTAGCGAAAGGCTTCTTGAAGGGAAAGATGTAACTCTGTGAGATGAATTAACAGAACACAGAGCAGTTTCTCAGAAAGCTTCTTTCCAGTTTTGAACGGAAGATATTTCCTTTTTCATCATAGCCCTCTATGGGCTTCCAAATATCCCTTTGCCAATTCCACAACAACAGCTTTAGCGAAAGGCTTCTTGAAGGGAAAGATGTAACTCTGTGAGATGAATTAACAGAACACAGAGCAGTTTCTCAGAAAGCATCTTTCCAGTTTTGAACGGAAGATATTTCCTTTTTCACCATTGCCCTCTATGGGCTTCCAAATATCCCTTTGCCAATTCCACAAGAACAGCCTTAGCGAAAGGCTTCTTGAAGGGAAAGATGTAACTCTGTGAGATGAATTAAAAGAACACAGAGCAGATTCTCAGAAAGCTTCTTTCCAGTTTTGAACGGAAGATATTTCCTTTTTCACCATAGCCCTCAATGGGCTTCCAAATATCTCCTTACCAATTCCACAAGAACAGCCTTAGCGAAAGGCTTCTTAAGGGAAAGATGTAACTCTGTGAGATGAATTAACAGAACACAGAGCAGTTTCTCAGAAAGCTTCTTTCCAGTTTTGAACTTAAGATATTTCCTTTTTCACCATAGCCCTCTATGGGCTTCCAAATATCCCTTTGCCAATTCCACAAGAACAGCCTTAGCGAAAGGCTTCTTGAAGGGAAAGATGTAACTCTGTGAGGTGAATTAACAGAACACAGAGCAGTTTCTCAGAAAGCTTCTTTCCGGTTTTGAACGGAAATTATTTCCTTTTTCACCATAGCCCTCTATGGGCTTCCAAATATCCCTTTGCCAATTCCACAAGAACAGCCTTAGCGAAAGGCTTCTTGAAGGGAAAGATGTAACTCTGTGAGATGAATTAACAGAACACAGAGCAGTTTCTCAGAAAGCTTCTTTCCAGTTTTGAACGGAAGATATTTCCTATTTCACCGTAGCCCTCTATGGGCTTCCAAATATCCCTTTGCCAATTCCACAAGAACAGCCTTAGCGAAAGGATTCTTGAAGGGAAAGATGTAACTCTGTGAGATGAATTAACAGAACACAGAGCAGTTTCTCAGAAAGCTTCTTTCCAGTTTTGAACGGAAGATATTTCCTTTTTCGCCATAGCCCTCTAAGGGCTTCCAAATATCTCTTTACCAATTCCACAAGAACAGCCTTAGCGAAAGGCTTCTTGAAGGGAAAGATGTAACTCTGTGAGATGAATTAACAGAACACAGAGCAGTTTCTCAGAAAGCTTCTTTCCAGTTTTGAACGGAAGATATTTCCTTTTTCACCATAGCCCTCTATGGGCTTCCAAATATCCCTTTTCCAATTCCACAAGAACAGCCTTAGCGAAAGGCTTCTTGAAGGGAAAGATGTAACTCTGTGAGATGAATTAACAGAACACAGAGCAGTTTCTCAGAAAGCTTCTTTCCAGTTTTGAACGGAAGATATTTCCTATTTCACCAAAGCCCTCTATTTGCTTCCAAATATCCCTTTACCAATTCCACAAGAACAGCCTTAGCGAAAGGCTTCTTGAAGTTAAAGATGTAACTCTGTGAGATGAATTAACAGAACACAGAGCAGTTTCTCAGAAAGCTTCTTTCCAGTTTTGAACGGAAGATATTTTCTTTTTCACCATAGCCCTCTATGGGCTTCCAAATATCCCTTTGCCAATTCCAAAAGAACAGCCTTAGCGAAAGGCTTCTTGAAGGGAAAGATGTAACTCTGTGAGATGAATTAACAGAACACAGAGCAGTTTCTCAGAAAGCTTCTTTCCAGTTTTGAACGGAAGATATTTCCTTTTTCACCATAGCCCTCTATGGGCTTCCAAATATCCTTTTGCCAATTCCACAAGAACAGCCTTAGCGAAAGGCTTCTTGAAGGGAAAGATGTAACTCTGTGAGGTGAATTAACAGAACACAGAGCAGTTTCTCAGAAAGCTTCTTTCCGGTTTTGAACGGAAATTATTTCCTTTTTCACCATAGCCCTCTATGGGCTTCCAAATATCCCTTTGCCAATTTCACAAGAACAGCGTTAGCGAAAGGCTTCTTGAAGGGAAAGATGTAACTCTGTGAGATGAATTAACAGAACACAGAGCAGTTTCTCAGAAAGCTTCTTTCCAGTTTTGAACGGAAGATATTTCCTATTTCACCATAGCCCTTTATGGGCTTCCAAATATCCCTTTGCCAATTCCACAAGAACAGCCTTAGCGAAAGGATTCTTGAAGGGAAAGATGAAGCTCTGTGAGATGAATTAACAGAACACAGAGCAGTTTCTCAGAAAGCTTCTTTCCAGTTTTGAACGGAAGATATTTCCTTTTTCGCCATAGCCCTCTAAGGGCTTCCAAATATCTCTTTACCAATTCCACAAGAACAGCCTTAGCGAAAGTCTTCTTGAAGGGAAAGATGTAACTCTGTGAGATGAATTAACAGAACACAGAGCAGTTTCTCAGAAAGCTTCTTTCCAGTTTTGAACGGAAGATATTTCCTTTTTCACCATAGCCCTCTATGGGCTTCCAAATATCCCTTTGCCAATTCCACAAGAACAGCCTTAGCGAAAGGCTTCTTGAAGGGAAAGATGTAACTCTGTGAGATGAATTAACAGAACACAGAGCAGTTTCTCTGAAAGCTTCTTTCCAGTTTTGAACGGAAGATATTTCCTTTTTCACCATAGACCTCTATGGGATTCCAAATATCCCTTTGCCAATTCCACAAGAACAACCTTAGCGAAAGGCTTCTTGAAGGGAAAGATGTAACTCTGTGAGATGAATTAACAGAACACAGAGCAGTTTCTCAGAAAGCTTCTTTCCAGTTTTGAACAGAAGATATTTCCTTTTTCACCATAGCCCTCTATGGGCTTCCAAATATCCCTTTGCCATTCCCCAAGAACAGCCTTAGCGAAAGGCTTCTTGAAGGGAAAGATGTAACTCTGTGAGATGAATTAACGGAACACAGAGCAGTTTCTCAGAAAGCTTCTTTCCAGTTTTGAACGGAAGATATTTCCTTTTTCACCATAGCCCTCTATGGGCTTCCAAATATCCCTTTGCCAATTCCACAAGAACAGCCTTAGCGAAAGGCTTCTTGAAGGGAAAGATGTAGCTCTGTGAGATGAATTAAAAGAACACAGAGCAGTTTCTCAGAAAGCTTCTTTCCACTTTTGAACGGAAGATATTTCCTTTTTCACCATAGCCCTCTATGGGCTTCTAAATATCCCTTTGCCAATTCCACAAGAACAGCCTTAGCGAAAGGCTTCTTGAAGGGAAAGATGTAACTCTGTGAGATGAATTAACAGAACACAGAGCACTTTCTCAGAAAGCTTCTTTCCAGTTTTGAACGGAAGGTATTTCCTTTTTCACCATAGACCTCTATGGGCTTCCAAATATCCCTTTGCCAATTCCACAAGAACAACCTTAGCGAAAGGCTTCTTGAAGGGAAAGATGTAACTCTGTGAGATGAATTAACAGAACACAGAGCAGTTTCTCAGAAAGCTTCTTTCCAGTTTTGAACGGAAGATATTTCCTTTTTCACCATAGCCCTCTATGGGCTTCCAAATATCCCTTTGCCATTCCCCAAGAACAGCCTTAGCGAAAGGCTTCTTGAAGGGAAAGATGTAACTCTGTGAGATGAATTAACAGAACACAGAGCAGTTTCTCAGAAAGCTTCTTTCCAGTTTTGAACGGAAGATATTTCCTTTTTCACCATAGCCCTCTATGGGCTTCCAAATATCCATTTGCCAATTCCACAAGAACAGCCTTAGCGAAAGGCTTCTTGAAGGGAAAGATGTAACTCTGTGAGATGAATTAACAGAACACAGAGCAGTTTCTCAGAAAGCTTCTTTCCAGTTTTGAACGGAAGATATTTCCTTTTTCACCATAGCCCTCTATGGGTTTCCAAATATCCCTTTGCCAATTCCACAAGAACAGCCTTAGCGAAAGGCTTCTTGAAGGGAAAGATGTAACTCTGTGAGATGAATTAACAGAACACAGAGCAGTTTCTCAGAAAGCTTCTTTCCAGTTTTGAACGGAAGATATTTCCTTTTTCACCATAGCCCTCTATGGACTTCAAAATATCCCCTTGCCATTCCCCAAGAACAGCCTCAGCGAAAGCCTTCTTGAAGGGAAAGATGTAACTCTGTGAGATGAATTAACAGAACACAGAGCAGTTTCTCAGAAAGCTTCTTTCCAGTTTTGAACGGAAGATACTTCCTTTTTCACCGTAGCCCTCTATGGGCTTCCAAATATCCCTTTGCCAATTCCACAAGAACAGCCTTAGCGAAAGGCTTCTTGAAGGGAAAGATGTAACTCTGTGAGATGAATTAACAGAACACAGAGCAGTTTCTCAGAAAGCTTCTTTCCAGTTTTGAACGGAAGATATTTCCTTTTTCACCATAGCCCTCTATGGTCTTCCAAATATCCCTTTGCCAATTCCACAAGAACAGCCTTAGCGAAAGTCTTCTTGAAGGGAAAGATGTAACTCTGTGAGATGAATTAACAGAACACAGAGCAGTTTCTCAGAAAGCTTCTTTCCAGTTTTGAACGGAAGATATTTCCTTTTTCACCATAGCCCTCTATGGGCTTCCAAATATCCCTTTGCCAATTCCACAAGAACAGCCTTAGCGAAAGGCTTCTTGAAGGGAAAGATGTAACTCTGTGAGATGAATTAACAGAACACAGAGCAGTTTCTCTGAAAGCTTGTTTCCAGTTTTGAACGGAAGGTATTTCCTTTTTCACCATAGACCTCTATGGGATTCCAAATATCCCTTTGCCAATTCCACAAGAACAACCTTAGCGAAAGGCTTCTTGAAGGGAAAGATGTAACTCTGTGAGATGAATTAACAGAACACAGAGCAGTTTCTCAGAAAGCTTCTTTCCAGTTTTGAACGGAAGATATTTCCTTTTTCACCATAGCCCTCTATGGGCTTCCAAATATCCCTTTGCCATTCCCCAAGAACAGCCTTAGCGAAAGGCTTCTTGAAGGGAAAGATGTAACTCTGTGAGATGAATTAACGGAACACAGAGCAGTTTCTCAGAAAGCTTCTTTCCAGTTTTGAACGGAAGATATTTCCTTTTTCACCATAGCCCTCTATGGGCTTCCAAATATCCCTTTGCCAATTCCACAAGAACAGCCTTAGCGAAAGGCTTCTTGAAGGGAAAGATGTAACTCTGTGAGATGAATTAACAGAAGACAGAGCAGTTTCTCAGAAAGCTTCTTTCCAGTTTTGAACGGAAGATATTTCCTTTTTCACCATAGCCCTCTATGGGCTTCCAAATATCCCTTTGCCAATTGCACAAGAGCAGCCTTAGCGAAAGGCTTCTTGAAGGGAAAGATGTAACTCTGTGAGATGAATTAACAGAACACAGAGCAGTTTCTCAGAAAGCTTCTTTCCAGTTTTTAACGGAAGATATTTCCTTTTTCACCATAGCCCTCTATGGGCTTCCAAATATCCCTTTGCCAATTCCACAAGAACAGCCTTAGCGAAAGGCTTCTTGAAGGGAAAGATGTAGCTCTGTGAGATGAATTAACAGAACACAGAGCAGTTTCTCAGAAAGCTTCTTTCCAGTTTTGAACGGAAGATATTTCCTTTATCACCATAGCCCTCTATGGGCTTCCAAATATCCCTTTGCCAATTCCACAAGAACAGCCTTAGCGAAAGGCTTCTTGAAGGGAAAGATGTAACTCTGTGAGATGAATTAACAGAACACAGAGCAGTTTCTCAGAAAGCTTCTTTCTAGTTTTGAACGGAAGATATTTCCTTTTTCACCATAGCCGTCTATGGGCTTCCAAATATCCCTTTGCCAATTCCACAAGAACAGCCTTAGCGAAAGCCTTCTTGAAGGGAAAGATGTAACTCTGTGAGATGAATTAACAGAACACAGAACAGTTTCTCAGAAAGCTTCTTTCCAGTTTTGAACGGAAGATATTTCCTTTTTCACCATAGCCCTCTATGGGCTTCCAAATATCCCTTTGCCAATTCCACAAGAAGCGAAAGGCTTCTTGAAGGGAAAGATGTAACTCTGTGAGATGAATTAACAGAACACAGAGCAGTTTCTCAGAAAGCTTCTTTCCAGTTTTTAACGGAAGATATTTCCTTTTTCACCATAGCCCTCTATGGGCTTCCAAATATCCCTTTGCCAATTCCACAAGAACAGCTTTATCGAAATGCTTCTTGAAGGGAAAGATGTAACTCTGTGAGATGAATTAACAGAACACAGAGCAGTTTCTCAGAAAGCTTCTTTCCAGTTTTGAACGGAAGATATTTCCTTTTTCACCATAGCCCTCTATGGGCTTCCAAATATCCCTTTGCCATGCCCCAAGAACAGCCTTAGCGAAAGGATTCTTGAAGGGAAAGATGTAACTCTGTGAGGTGAATTAACAGAACACAGAGCAGTTTCTCAGAATGCTTCTTTCCAGTTTTGAACGGAAGATATTTCCTTTTTCACCATAGCCCTCTATGGGCTTCCAAATATCCCTTTGCCAATTCCACAAGAACAGCCTTAGCGAAAGCCTTCTTGAAGGTAAAGATGTAACTCTGTGAGATGAATTAACAGAACACAGAACAGTTTCTCAGAAAGCTTCTTTCCAGTTTTGAACGGAAGATATTTCCTTTTTCACCATAGCCCTCTATGGGCTTCCAAATATCCCTTTGCCAATTCCACAAGAACAGCTTTAGCGAAAGGCTTCTTGAAGGGAAAGATGTAACTCTGTGAGATGAATTAACAGAACACAGAGCAGTTTCTCAGAAAGCTTCTTTCCAGTTTTGAACGGAAGATATTTCCTTTTTCACCATAGCCCTCTATGGGCTTCCAAATATCCTTTTGCCAATTCCACAAGAACAGACTTAGGGAAAGGCTTCTTGAAGGGAAAGATGTAACTCTGTGAGATGAATTAACAGAACACAGAGCAGTTTCTCAGAAAGCTTCTTTCCAGTTTTGAACGGAAGATATTTCCTTTTTCACCATAGCCCTCTATGGGCTTCCAAATATCCCTTTGCCAATTCCACAAGAACAGCCTTAGCGAAAGGCTTCTTGAAGGGAAAGATGTAACTCTGTGAGATGAATTAACAGAACACAGAGCAGTTTCTCAGAAAGCTTCTTTCCAGTTTTGAACGGAAGATATTTCCTTTTTCACCATAGCCCTCTGTGGGCTTCCAAATATCCCTAAGCCAATTCCACAAGAACAGCCTTAGCGAAAGGCTTCTTGAAGGGAAAGATGTAACTCTGTGAGATGAATTAACAGAACACAGAGCAGTTTCTCAGAAAGTTTCTTTCCAGTTTTGAACGGAAGATATTTCCTTTTTCACCGTAGCCCTCTATGGGCTTCCAAATATCCCTTTGCCAATTCCACAAGAACAGCATTAGCGAAAGGCTTCTTGAAGGGAAAGATGTAACTCTGTGAGATGAATTAACAGAACACAGAGCAGTTTCTCAGAAAGCTTCTTTCCAGTTTTGAAGGGAAGATATTTCCTTTTTCACCATAGCCCTCTATGGGCTTCCAAATATCCCTTTGCCAATTCCACAAGAACAGACTTAGCGAAAGGCTTCTTGAAGGGAAAGATGTAACTCTGTGAGATGAATTAACAGAACACAGAGCAGTTTCTCAGAAAGGTTCTTTCCAGTTTGGAACGGATGATATTTCCTTTTTCACCATAGCCCTCTATGGGCTTCCAAATATCCCTTTGCCAATTCCACAAGAACAGCCTTAGCGAAAGGCTTCTTGAAGGGAAAGATGTAACTCTGTGAGATGAATTAACAGAACACAGAGCAGTTTCTCAGAAAGCTTCTTTCCAGTTTTGAACGGAAGATATTTCCTTTTTCACCATAGCCCTCTATGGGCTTCCAAATATCCCTTTGCCAATTCCACAAGAACAGCCTTAGCGAAAGGCTTCTTGAAGGGAAAGATGTAACTCTGTGAGATGAATTAACAGAAGACAGAGCAGTTTCTCAGAAAGCTTCTTTCCACTTTTGAACGGAAGATATTTCCTTTTTCACCATAGCCCTCTATGGGCTTCCAAATATCCCTTTGCCAATTCCACAAGAACAGCCTTAGCGGAAGGCTTCTTGAAGGGAAAGATGTAACTCTGTGAGATGAATTAACAGAACCCAGAGCAGTTTCTCAGAAAGCTTCTTTCCAGTTTTGAACGGAAGATATTTCCTTTTTCACCATAGCCCTCTATGGGCTTCCAAATATCCCTTTGCCAATTCCACAAGAACAGCCTTAGCGAAAGGCTTCTTGAAGGGAAAGATGTAACTCTGTGAGATGAATTAACAGAACACAGAGCAGTTTCTCAGAAAGCTTCTTTCCAGTTTTGAACGGAAGATATTTCCTATTTCACCAAAGCCCTCTATTTGCTTCCAAATATCCCTTTACCAATTCCACAAGAACAGCCTTAGCGAAAGGCTTCTTGAAGTTAAAGATGTAACTCTGTGAGATGAATTAACAGAACACAGAGCAGTTTCTCAGAAAGCTTCTTTCCAGTTTTGAACGGAAGATATTTTCTTTTTCACCATAGCCCTCTATGGGCTTCCAAATATCCCTTTGCCAATTCCAAAAGAACAGCCTTAGCGAAAGGCTTCTTGAAGGGAAAGATGTAACTCTGTGAGATGAATTAACAGAACACAGAGCAGTTTCTCAGAAAGCTTCTTTCCAGTTTTGAACGGAAGATATTTCCTTTTTCACCATAGCCCTCTATGGGCTTCCAAATATCCTTTTGCCAATTCCACAAGAACAGCCTTAGCGAAAGGCTTCTTGAAGGGAAAGATGTAACTCTGTGAGGTGAATTAACAGAACACAGAGCAGTTTCTCAGAAAGCTTCTTTCCGGTTTTGAACGGAAATTATTTCCTTTTTCACCATAGCCCTCTATGGGCTTCCAAATATCCCTTTGCCAATTTCACAAGAACAGCGTTAGCGAAAGGCTTCTTGAAGGGAAAGATGTAACTCTGTGAGATGAATTAACAGAACACAGAGCAGTTTCTCAGAAAGCTTCTTTCCAGTTTTGAACGGAAGATATTTCCTATTTCACCATAGCCCTTTATGGGCTTCCAAATATCCCTTTGCCAATTCCACAAGAACAGCCTTAGCGAAAGGATTCTTGAAGGGAAAGATGAAGCTCTGTGAGATGAATTAACAGAACACAGAGCAGTTTCTCAGAAAGCTTCTTTCCAGTTTTGAACGGAAGATATTTCCTTTTTCGCCATAGCCCTCTAAGGGCTTCCAAATATCTCTTTACCAATTCCACAAGAACAGCCTTAGCGAAAGTCTTCTTGAAGGGAAAGATGTAACTCTGTGAGATGAATTAACAGAACACAGAGCAGTTTCTCAGAAAGCTTCTTTCCAGTTTTGAACGGAAGATATTTCCTTTTTCACCATAGCCCTCTATGGGCTTCCAAATATCCCTTTGCCAATTCCACAAGAACAGCCTTAGCGAAAGGCTTCTTGAAGGGAAAGATGTAACTCTGTGAGATGAATTAACAGAACACAGAGCAGTTTCTCTGAAAGCTTCTTTCCAGTTTTGAACGGAAGATATTTCCTTTTTCACCATAGACCTCTATGGGATTCCAAATATCCCTTTGCCAATTCCACAAGAACAACCTTAGCGAAAGGCTTCTTGAAGGGAAAGATGTAACTCTGTGAGATGAATTAACAGAACACAGAGCAGTTTCTCAGAAAGCTTCTTTCCAGTTTTGAACGGAAGATATTTCCTTTTTCACCATAGCCCTCTATGGGCTTCCAAATATCCCTTTGCCATTCCCCAAGAACAGCCTTAGCGAAAGGCTTCTTGAAGGGAAAGATGTAACTCTGTGAGATGAATTAACGGAACACAGAGCAGTTTCTCAGAAAGCTTCTTTCCAGTTTTGAACGGAAGATATTTCCTTTTTCACCATAGCCCTCTATGGGCTTCCAAATATCCCTTTGCCAATTCCACAAGAACAGCCTTAGCGAAAGGCTTCTTGAAGGGAAAGATGTAGCTCTGTGAGATGAATTAAAAGAACACAGAGCAGTTTCTCAGAAAGCTTCTTTCCACTTTTGAACGGAAGATATTTCCTTTTTCACCATAGCCCTCTATGGGCTTCTAAATATCCCTTTGCCAATTCCACAAGAACAGCCTTAGCGAAAGGCTTCTTGAAGGGAAAGATGTAACTCTGTGAGATGAATTAACAGAACACAGAGCACTTTCTCAGAAAGCTTCTTTCCAGTTTTGAACGGAAGGTATTTCCTTTTTCACCATAGACCTCTATGGGCTTCCAAATATCCCTTTGCCAATTCCACAAGAACAACCTTAGCGAAAGGCTTCTTGAAGGGAAAGATGTAACTCTGTGAGATGAATTAACAGAACACAGAGCAGTTTCTCAGAAAGCTTCTTTCCAGTTTTGAACGGAAGATATTTCCTTTTTCACCATAGCCCTCTATGGGCTTCCAAATATCCCTTTGCCATTCCCCAAGAACAGCCTTAGCGAAAGGCTTCTTGAAGGGAAAGATGTAACTCTGTGAGATGAATTAACAGAACACAGAGCAGTTTCTCAGAAAGCTTCTTTCCAGTTTTGAACGGAAGATATTTCCTTTTTCACCATAGCCCTCTATGGGCTTCCAAATATCCATTTGCCAATTCCACAAGAACAGCCTTAGCGAAAGGCTTCTTGAAGGGAAAGATGTAACTCTGTGAGATGAATTAACAGAACACAGAGCAGTTTCTCAGAAAGCTTCTTTCCAGTTTTGAACGGAAGATATTTCCTTTTTCACCATAGCCCTCTATGGGTTTCCAAATATCCCTTTGCCAATTCCACAAGAACAGCCTTAGCGAAAGGCTTCTTGAAGGGAAAGATGTAACTCTGTGAGATGAATTAACAGAACACAGAGCAGTTTCTCAGAAAGCTTCTTTCCAGTTTTGAACGGAAGATATTTCCTTTTTCACCATAGCCCTCTATGGACTTCAAAATATCCCCTTGCCATTCCCCAAGAACAGCCTCAGCGAAAGCCTTCTTGAAGGGAAAGATGTAACTCTGTGAGATGAATTAACAGAACACAGAGCAGTTTCTCAGAAAGCTTCTTTCCAGTTTTGAACGGAAGATACTTCCTTTTTCACCGTAGCCCTCTATGGGCTTCCAAATATCCCTTTGCCAATTCCACAAGAACAGCCTTAGCGAAAGGCTTCTTGAAGGGAAAGATGTAACTCTGTGAGATGAATTAACAGAACACAGAGCAGTTTCTCAGAAAGCTTCTTTCCAGTTTTGAACGGAAGATATTTCCTTTTTCACCATAGCCCTCTATGGTCTTCCAAATATCCCTTTGCCAATTCCACAAGAACAGCCTTAGCGAAAGTCTTCTTGAAGGGAAAGATGTAACTCTGTGAGATGAATTAACAGAACACAGAGCAGTTTCTCAGAAAGCTTCTTTCCAGTTTTGAACGGAAGATATTTCCTTTTTCACCATAGCCCTCTATGGGCTTCCAAATATCCCTTTGCCAATTCCACAAGAACAGCCTTAGCGAAAGGCTTCTTGAAGGGAAAGATGTAACTCTGTGAGATGAATTAACAGAACACAGAGCAGTTTCTCTGAAAGCTTCTTTCCAGTTTTGAACGGAAGGTATTTCCTTTTTCACCATAGACCTCTATGGGATTCCAAATATCCCTTTGCCAATTCCACAAGAACAACCTTAGCGAAAGGCTTCTTGAAGGGAAAGATGTAACTCTGTGAGATGAATTAACAGAACACAGAGCAGTTTCTCAGAAAGCTTCTTTCCAGTTTTGAACGGAAGATATTTCCTTTTTCACCATAGCCCTCTATGGGCTTCCAAATATCCCTTTGCCATTCCCCAAGAACAGCCTTAGCGAAAGGCTTCTTGAAGGGAAAGATGTAACTCTGTGAGATGAATTAACGGAACACAGAGCAGTTTCTCAGAAAGCTTCTTTCCAGTTTTGAACGGAAGATATTTCCTTTTTCACCATAGCCCTCTATGGGCTTCCAAATATCCCTTTGCCAATTCCACAAGAACAGCCTTAGCGAAAGGCTTCTTGAAGGGAAAGATGTAGCTCTGTGAGATGAATTAAAAGAACACAGAGCAGTTTCTCAGAAAGCTTCTTTCCACTTTTGAACGGAAGATATTTCCTTTTTCACCATAGCCCTCTATGGGCTTCTAAATATCCCTTTGCCAATTCCACAAGAACAGCCTTAGCGAAAGGCTTCTTGAAGGGAAAGATGTAACTCTGTGAGATGAATTAACAGAACACAGAGAACTTTCTCAGAAAGCTTCTTTCCAGTTTTGAACGGAAGATATTTCCTTTTTCACCATAGCCCTCTATGGGCTTCCAAATATCCCTTTGCCAATTCCACAAGAACAGCCTTAGCGAAAGGCTTCTTGAAGGGAAAGATGTAACTCTGTGAGATGAATTAACAGAAGACAGAGCAGTTTCTCAGAAAGCTTCTTTCCAGTTTTGAACGGAAGATATTTCCTTTTTCACCATAGCCCTCTATGGGCTTCCAAATATCCCTTTGCCAATTGCACAAGAGCAGCCTTAGCGAAAGGCTTCTTGAAGGGAAAGATGTAACTCTGTGAGATGAATTAACAGAACACAGAGCAGTTTCTCAGAAAGCTTCTTTCCAGTTTTTAACGGAAGATATTTCCTTTTTCACCATAGCCCTCTATGGGCTTCCAAATATCCCTTTGCCAATTCCACAAGAACAGCCTTAGCGAAAGGCTTCTTGAAGGGAAAGATGTAGCTCTGTGAGATGAATTAACAGAACACAGAGCAGTTTCTCAGAAAGCTTCTTTCCAGTTTTGAACGGAAGATATTTCCTTTATCACCATAGCCCTCTATGGGCTTCCAAATATCCCTTTGCCAATTCCACAAGAACAGCCTTAGCGAAAGGCTTCTTGAAGGGAAAGATGTAACTCTGTGAGATGAATTAACAGAACACAGAGCAGTTTCTCAGAAAGCTTCTTTCTAGTTTTGAACGGAAGATATTTCCTTTTTCACCATAGCCGTCTATGGGCTTCCAAATATCCCTTTGCCAATTCCACAAGAACAGCCTTAGCGAAAGCCTTCTTGAAGGGAAAGATGTAACTCTGTGAGATGAATTAACAGAACACAGAACAGTTTCTCAGAAAGCTTCTTTCCAGTTTTGAACGGAAGATATTTCCTTTTTCACCATAGCCCTCTATGGGCTTCCAAATATCCCTTTGCCAATTCCACAAGAAGCGAAAGGCTTCTTGAAGGGAAAGATGTAACTCTGTGAGATGAATTAACAGAACACAGAGCAGTTTCTCAGAAAGCTTCTTTCCAGTTTTTAACGGAAGATATTTCCTTTTTCACCATAGCCCTCTATGGGCTTCCAAATATCCCTTTGCCAATTCCACAAGAACAGCTTTATCGAAATGCTTCTTGAAGGGAAAGATGTAACTCTGTGAGATGAATTAACAGAACACAGAGCAGATTCTCAGAAAGCTTCTTTCCAGTTTTGAACGGAAGATATTTCCTTTTTCACCATAGCCCTCTATGGGCTTCCAAATATCCCTTTGCCATGCCCCAAGAACAGCCTTAGCGAAAGGATTCTTGAAGGGAAAGATGTAACTCTGTGAGGTGAATTAACAGAACACAGAGCAGTTTCTCAGAATGCTTCTTTCCAGTTTTGAACGGAAGATATTTCCTTTTTCACCATAGCCCTCTATGGGCTTCCAAATATCCCTTTGCCAATTCCACAAGAACAGCCTTAGCGAAAGCCTTCTTGAAGGTAAAGATGTAACTCTGTGAGATGAATTAACAGAACACAGAACAGTTTCTCAGAAAGCTTCTTTCCAGTTTTGAACGGAAGATATTTCCTTTTTCACCATAGCCCTCTATGGGCTTCCAAATATCCCTTTGCCAATTCCACAAGAACAGCTTTAGCGAAAGGCTTCTTGAAGGGAAAGATGTAACTCTGTGAGATGAATTAACAGAACACAGAGCAGTTTCTCAGAAAGCTTCTTTCCAGTTTTGAACGGAAGATATTTCCTTTTTCACCATAGCCCTCTATGGGCTTCCAAATATCCTTTTGCCAATTCCACAAGAACAGACTTAGGGAAAGGCTTCTTGAAGGGAAAGATGTAACTCTGTGAGATGAATTAACAGAACACAGAGCAGTTTCTCAGAAAGCTTCTTTCCAGTTTTGAACGGAAGATATTTCCTTTTTCACCATAGCCCTCTATGGGCTTCCAAATATCCCTTTGCCAATTCCACAAGAACAGCCTTAGCGAAAGGCTTCTTGAAGGGAAAGATGTAACTCTGTGAGATGAATTAACAGAACACAGAGCAGTTTCTCAGAAAGCTTCTTTCCAGTTTTGAACGGAAGATATTTCCTTTTTCACCATAGCCCTCTGTGGGCTTCCAAATATCCCTAAGCCAATTCCACAAGAACAGCCTTAGCGAAAGGCTTCTTGAAGGGAAAGATGTAACTCTGTGAGATGAATTAACAGAACACAGAGCAGTTTCTCAGAAAGTTTCTTTCCAGTTTTGAACGGAAGATATTTCCTTTTTCACCGTAGCCCTCTATGGGCTTCCAAATATCCCTTTGCCAATTCCACAAGAACAGCAATAGCGAAAGGCTTCTTGAAGGGAAAGATGTAACTCTGTGAGATGAATTAACAGAACACAGAGCAGTTTCTCAGAAAGCTTCTTTCCAGTTTTGAAGGGAAGATATTTCCTTTTTCACCATAGCCCTCTATGGGCTTCCAAATATCCCTTTGCCAATTCCACAAGAACAGACTTAGCGAAAGGCTTCTTGAAGGGAAAGATGTAACTCTGTGAGATGAATTAACAGAACACAGAGCAGTTTCTCAGAAAGGTTCTTTCCAGTTTGGAACGGATGATATTTCCTTTTTCACCATAGCCCTCTATGGGCTTCCAAATATCCCTTTGCCAATTCCACAAGAACAGCCTTAGCGAAAGGCTTCTTGAAGGGAAAGATGTAACTCTGTGAGATGAATTAACAGAACACAGAGCAGTTTCTCAGAAAGCTTCTTTCCAGTTTTGAACGGAAGATATTTCCTTTTTCACCATAGCCCTCTATGGGCTTCCAAATATCCCTTTGCCAATTCCACAAGAACAGCCTTAGCGAAAGGCTTCTTGAAGGGAAAGATGTAACTCTGTGAGATGAATTAACAGAAGACAGAGCAGTTTCTCAGAAAGCTTCTTTCCACTTTTGAACGGAAGATATTTCCTTTTTCACCATAGCCCTCTATGGGCTTCCAAATATCCCTTTGCCAATTCCACAAGAACAGCCTTAGCGGAAGGCTTCTTGAAGGGAAAGATGTAACTCTGTGAGATGAATTAACAGAACCCAGAGCAGTTTCTCAGAAAGCTTCTTTCCAGTTTTGAACGGAAGATATTTCCTTTTTCACCATAGCCCTCTATGGGCTTCCAAATATCCCTTTGCCAATTCCCCAAGAACAGCCTTAGCGAAAGGCTTCTTGAAGGGAAAGATGTAACTCTGTGAGATGAATTAACAGAACATAGAGCAGTTTCTCAGAAAGCTTCTTTCCAGTTTTGAACGGAAGATATTTCCTTTTTCACCATAGCCCTCTATGGGCTTCCAAATATCCCTTTGCCAATTCCACAAGAACAGCCTTAGCGAAAGCCTTCTTGAAGGGAAAGATGTAACTCTGTGAGATGAATTAACAGAACACAGAGCAGTTTCTCAGAAAGCTTCTTTCCAGTTTTGAACGGAAGATATTTCCTTTTTCACCGTAGCCCTCTATGGGCTTCCAAATATCCCTTTGCCAATTCCACAAGAACAGCCTTAGCGAAAGGCTTCTTGAAGGGAAAGATGTAACTCTGTGAGATGAATTAACAGAACACAGAGCAGTTTCTCAGAAAGCTTCTTTCCAGTTTTGAACGGAAGATATTTCCTTTTTCACCGTAGCCCTCTATGGGCTTCCAAATATCCCTTTGCCAATTCCACAAGAACAGCCTTAGCGAAAGGCTTCTTGAAGGGAAAGATGTAACTCTGTGAGATGAATTAACAGAACACAGAGCAGTTTCTCAGAAAGCTTCTTTCCAGTTTTGAACGGAAGATATTTCCTTTTTCACCATAGCCCTCTATGGGCTTCCAAATATCCCTTTGCCAATTCCACAAGAACAGCCTTAGCGAAAGGCTTCTTGAAGGGAAAGATGTAACTCTGTGAGATGAATTAACAGAACACAGAGCAGTTTCTCTGAAAGCTTCTTTCCAGTTTTGAACGGAAGGTATTTCCTTTTTCACCATAGCCCTCTATGGGCTTCCAAATATCCCTTTGCCAATTCCACAAGAACAACCTTAGCGAAAGGCTTCTTGAAGGGAAAGATGTAACTCTGTGAGATGAATTAACAGAACACAGAGCAGTTTCTCAGAAAGCTTCTTTCCAGTTTTGAACGGAAGATATTTCCTTTTTCACCATAGCCCTCTATGGGCTTCCAAATATCCCTTTGCCATTCCCCAAGAACAGCGTTAGCGAAAGGCTTCTTGAAGGGAAAGATGTAACTCTGTGAGATGAATTAACAGAACACAGAGCAGTTTCTCAGAAAGTTTCTTTCCAGTTTTGAACGGAAGATATTTCCTTTTTCACCATAGCCCTCTATGGGCTTCCAAATATCCCTTTGCCAATTCCACAAGAACAGCCTTAGTGAAATGCTTCTTGAAGGGAAAGATGTAACTCTGTGAGATGAATTAACGGAACACAGAGCAGTTTCTCAGAAAGCTTCTTTCCAGTTTTGAACGGAAGATATTTCCTTTTTCACCATAGCCCTCTATGGGCTTCCAAATATCCCTTTGCCAATTCCACAAGAACAGCCTTAGCGAAAGGCTTCTTGAAGGGAAAGATGTAGCTCTGTGAGATGCATTAAAAGAACACAGAGCAGTTTCTCAGAAAGCTTCTTTCCACTTTTGAACGGAAGATATTTCCTTTTTCACCATAGCCCTCTATGGGCTTCTAAATATCCCTTTGCCAATTCCACAAGAACAGCCTTAGCGAAAGGCTTCTTGAAGGGAAAGATGTAACTCTGTGAGATGAATTAACAGAACACAGAGCACTTTCTCAGAAAGCTTCTTTCTAGTTTTGAACGGAAGATATTTCCTTTTTCACCATAGCCCTCTATGGGCTTCCAAATATCCCTTTGCCAATTCCACAAGAACAGCCTTAGCGAAAGGCTTCTTGAAGGGAAAGATGTAACTCTGTGAGATGAATTAACAGAACACAGAGCAGTTTCTCAGAAAGCTTCTTTCCAGTTTTGAACGGAAGATATTTCCTTTTTCACCATAGCCCTCTATGGGCTTCCAAATATCCTTTTGCCAATTCCACAAGAACAGCCTTAGGGAAAGGCTTCTTGAAGGGAAAGATGTAACTCTGTGAGATGAATTAACAGAACACAGAGCAGTTTCTCAGAAAGCTTCTTTCCAGTTTTGAACGGAAGGTATTTCCTTTTTCACCATAGCCCTCTATGGGCTTCCAAATATCCCTTTGCCAATTCCACAAGAACAGCCTTAGCGAAAGGCTTCTTGAAGGGAAAGATGTAACTCTGTGAGATGAATTAACAGAACACAGAGCAGTTTCTCAGAAAGCTTCTTTCCAGTTTTGAACGGAAGATATTTCCTTTTTCACCATAGCCCTCTGTGGGCTTCCAAATATCCCTAAGCCAATTCCACAAGAACAGCCTTAGCGAAAGGCTTCTTGAAGGGAAAGATGTAACTCTGTGAGATGAATTAACAGAACACAGAGCAGTTTCTCAGAAAGTTTCTTTCCAGTTTTGAACGGAAGATATTTCCTTTTTCACCGTAGCCCTCTATGGGCTTCCAAATATCCCTTTGCCAATTCCACAAGAACAGCATTAGCGAAAGGCTTCTTGAAGGGAAAGATGTAACTCTGTGAGATGAATTAACAGAACACAGAGCAGTTTCTCAGAAAGCTTCTTTCCAGTTTTGAAGGGAAGATATTTCCTTTTTCACCATAGCCCTCTATGGGCTTCCAAATATCCCTTTGCCAATTCCACAAGAACAGACTTAGCGAAAGGCTTCTTGAAGGGAAAGATGTAACTCTGTGAGATGAATTAACAGAACACAGAGCAGTTTCTCAGAAAGGTTCTTTCCAGTTTGGACGGATGATATTTCCTTTTTCACCATAGCCCTCTATGGGCTTCCAAATATCCCTTTGCCAATTCCACAAGAACAGCCTTAGCGAAAGGCTTCTTGAAGGGAAAGATGTAACTCTGTGAGATGAATTAACAGAACACAGAGCAGTTTCTCAGAAAGCTTCTTTCCAGTTTTGAACGGAAGATATTTCCTTTTTCACCATAGCCCTCTATGGGCTTCCAAATATCCCTTTGCCAATTCCACAAGAACAGCCTTAGCGAAAGGCTTCTTGAAGGGAAAGATGTAACTCTGTGAGATGAATTAACAGAAGACAGAGCAGTTTCTCAGAAAGCTTCTTTCCACTTTTGAACGGAAGATATTTCCTTTTTCACCATAGCCCTCTATGGGCTTCCAAATATCCCTTTGCCAATTCCACAAGAACAGCCTTAGCGGAAGGCTTCTTGAAGGGAAAGATGTAACTCTGTGAGATGAATTAACAGAACCCAGAGCAGTTTCTCAGAAAGCTTCTTTCCAGTTTTGAACGGAAGATATTTCCTTTTTCACCATAGCCCTCTATGGGCTTCCAAATATCCCTTTGCCAATTCCCCAAGAACAGCCTTAGCGAAAGGCTTCTTGAAGGGAAAGATGTAACTCTGTGAGATGAATTAACAGAACATAGAGCAGTTTCTCAGAAAGCTTCTTTCCAGTTTTGAACGGAAGATATTTCCTTTTTCACCATAGCCCTCTATGGGCTTCCAAATATCCCTTTGCCAATTCCACAAGAACAGCCTTAGCGAAAGCCTTCTTGAAGGGAAAGATGTAACTCTGTGAGATGAATTAACAGAACACAGAGCAGTTTCTCAGAAAGCTTCTTTCCAGTTTTGAACGGAAGATATTTCCTTTTTCACCGTAGCCCTCTATGGGCTTCCAAATATCCCTTTGCCAATTCCACAAGAACACCCTTAGCGAAAGGCTTCTTGAAGGGAAAGATGTAACTCTGTGAGATGAATTAACAGAACACAGAGCAGTTTCTCAGAAAGCTTCTTTCCAGTTTTGAACGGAAGATATTTCCTTTTTCACCGTAGCCCTCTATGGGCTTCCAAATATCCCTTTGCCAATTCCACAAGAACAGCCTTAGCGAAAGGCTTCTTGAAGGGAAAGATGTAACTCTGTGAGATGAATTAACAGAACACAGAGCAGTTTCTCAGAAAGCTTCTTTCCAGTTTTGAACGGAAGATATTTCCTTTTTCACCATAGCCCTCTATGGGCTTCCAAATATCCCTTTGCCAATTCCACAAGAACAGCCTTAGCGAAAGGCTTCTTGAAGGGAAAGATGTAACTCTGTGAGATGAATTAACAGAACACAGAGCAGTTTCTCTGAAAGCTTCTTTCCAGTTTTGAACGGAAGGTATTTCCTTTTTCACCATAGCCCTCTATGGGCTTCCAAATATCCCTTTGCCAATTCCACAAGAACAACCTTAGCGAAAGGCTTCTTGAAGGGAAAGATGTAACTCTGTGAGATGAATTAACAGAACACAGAGCAGTTTCTCAGAAAGCTTCTTTCCAGTTTTGAACGGAAGATATTTCCTTTTTCACCATAGCCCTCTATGGGCTTCCAAATATCCCTTTGCCATTCCCCAAGAACAGCCTTAGCGAAAGGCTTCTTTAAGGGAAAGATGTAACTCTGTGAGATGAATTAACAGAACACAGAGCAGTTTCTCAGAAAGCTTCTTTCCAGTTTTGAACGGAAGATATTTCCTTTTTCACCATAGCCCTCTATGGGCTTCCAAATATCCCTTTGCCAATTCCACAAGAACAGCCTTAGTGAAATGCTTCTTGAAGGGAAAGATGTAACTCTGTGAGATGAATTAACGGAACACAGAGCAGTTTCTCAGAAAGCTTCTTTCCAGTTTTGAACGGAAGATATTTCCTTTTTCACCATAGCCCTCTATGGGCTTCCAAATATCCCTTTGCCAATTCCACAAGAACAGCCTTAGCGAAAGGCTTCTTGAAGGGAAAGATGTAGCTCTGTGAGATGAATTAAAAGAACACAGAGCAGTTTCTCAGAAAGCTTCTTTCCACTTTTGAACGGAAGATATTTCCTTTTTCACCATAGCCCTCTATGGGCTTCTAAATATCCCTTTGCCAATTCCACAAGAACAGCCTTAGCGAAAGGCTTCTTGAAGGGAAAGATGTAACTCTGTGAGATGAATTAACAGAACACAGAGCACTTTCTCAGAAAGCTTCTTTCTAGTTTTGAACGGAAGATATTTCCTTTTTCACCATAGCCCTCTATGGGCTTCCAAATATCCCTTTGCCAATTCCACAAGAACAGCCTTAGCGAAAGGCTTCTTGAAGGGAAAGATGTAACTCTGTGAGATGAATTAACAGAAGACAGAGCAGTTTCTCAGAAAGCTTCTTTCCAGTTTTGAACGGAAGATATTTCCTTTTTCACCATAGCCCTCTATGGGCTTCCAAATATCCCTTTGCCAATTCCACAAGAGCAGCCTTAGCGAAAGGCTTCTTGAAGGGAAAGATGTAACTCTGTGAGATGAATTAACAGAACACAGAGCAGTTTCTCAGAAAGCTTCTTTCCAGTTTTTAACGGAAGATATTTCCTTTTTCACCATAGCCCTCTATGGGCTTCCAAATATCCCTTTGCCAATTCCACAAGAACAGCCTTAGCGAAAGGCTTCTTGAAGGGAAAGATGTAGCTCTGTGAGATGAATTAACAGAACACAGAGCAGTTTCTCAGAAAGCTTCTTTCCAGTTTTGAACGGAAGATATTTCCTTTTTCACGAGAGCCCTCTATGGGCTTCCAAATATCCCTTTGCCAATTCCACAAGAACAGCCTTAGCGAAAGGCTTCTTGAAGGGAAAGATGTAACTCTTTGAGATGAATTAACAGAACACAGAGCAGTTTCTCAGAAAGCTTCTTTCCAGTTTTGAACGGAAGATATTTCCTTTTTCACCATAGCCCTCTATGGGCTTCCAAATATCCCTTTGCCAATTCCACAAGAACAGCCTTAGTGAAATGCTTCTTGAAGGGAAAGATGTAACTCTGTGAGATGAATTAACGGAACACAGAGCAGTTTCTCAGAAAGCTTCTTTCCAGTTTTGAACGGAAGATATTTCCTTTTTCACCATAGCCCTCTATGGGCTTCCAAATATCCCTTTGCCAATTCCACAAGAACAGCCTTAGCGAAAGGCTTCTTGAAGGGAAAGATGTAGCTCTGTGAGATGCATTAAAAGAACACAGAGCAGTTTCTCAGAAAGCTTCTTTCCACTTTTGAACGGAAGATATTTCCTTTTTCACCATAGCCCTCTATGGGCTTCTAAATATCCCTTTGCCAATTCCACAAGAACAGCCTTAGCGAAAGGCTTCTTGAAGGGAAAGATGTAACTCTGTGAGATGAATTAACAGAACACAGAGCACTTTCTCAGAAAGCTTCTTTCTAGTTTTGAACGGAAGATATTTCCTTTTTCACCATAGCCCTCTATGGGCTTCCAAATATCCCTTTGCCAATTCCACAAGAACAGCCTTAGCGAAAGGCTTCTTGAAGGGAAAGATGTAACTCTGTGAGATGAATTAACAGAACACAGAGCAGTTTCTCAGAAAGCTTCTTTCCAGTTTTGAACGGAAGATATTTCCTTTTTCACCATAGCCCTCTATGGGCTTCCAAATATCCTTTTGCCAATTCCACAAGAACAGCCTTAGGGAAAGGCTTCTTGAAGGGAAAGATGTAACTCTGTGAGATGAATTAACAGAACACAGAGCAGTTTCTCAGAAAGCTTCTTTCCAGTTTTGAACGGAAGGTATTTCCTTTTTCACCATAGCCCTCTATGGGCTTCCAAATATCCCTTTGCCAATTCCACAAGAACAGCCTTAGCGAAAGGCTTCTTGAAGGGAAAGATGTAACTCTGTGAGATGAATTAACAGAACACAGAGCAGTTTCTCAGAAAGCTTCTTTCCAGTTTTGAACGGAAGATATTTCCTTTTTCACCATAGCCCTCTGTGGGCTTCCAAATATCCCTAAGCCAATTCCACAAGAACAGCCTTAGCGAAAGGCTTCTTGAAGGGAAAGATGTAACTCTGTGAGATGAATTAACAGAACACAGAGCAGTTTCTCAGAAAGTTTCTTTCCAGTTTTGAACGGAAGATATTTCCTTTTTCACCGTAGCCCTCTATGGGCTTCCAAATATCCCTTTGCCAATTCCACAAGAACAGCATTAGCGAAAGGCTTCTTGAAGGGAAAGATGTAACTCTGTGAGATGAATTAACAGAACACAGAGCAGTTTCTCAGAAAGCTTCTTTCCAGTTTTGAAGGGAAGATATTTCCTTTTTCACCATAGCCCTCTATGGGCTTCCAAATATCCCTTTGCCAATTCCACAAGAACAGACTTAGCGAAAGGCTTCTTGAAGGGAAAGATGTAACTCTGTGAGATGAATTAACAGAACACAGAGCAGTTTCTCAGAAAGGTTCTTTCCAGTTTGGAACGGATGATATTTCCTTTTTCACCATAGCCCTCTATGGGCTTCCAAATATCCCTTTGCCAATTCCACAAGAACAGCCTTAGCGAAAGGCTTCTTGAAGGGAAAGATGTAACTCTGTGAGATGAATTAACAGAACACAGAGCAGTTTCTCAGAAAGCTTCTTTCCAGTTTTGAACGGAAGATATTTCCTTTTTCACCATAGCCCTCTATGGGCTTCCAAATATCCCTTTGCCAATTCCACAAGAACAGCCTTAGCGAAAGGCTTCTTGAAGGGAAAGATGTAACTCTGTGAGATGAATTAACAGAAGACAGAGCAGTTTCTCAGAAAGCTTCTTTCCACTTTTGAACGGAAGATATTTCCTTTTTCACCATAGCCCTCTATGGGCTTCCAAATATCCCTTTGCCAATTCCACAAGAACAGCCTTAGCGGAAGGCTTCTTGAAGGGAAAGATGTAACTCTGTGAGATGAATTAACAGAACCCAGAGCAGTTTCTCAGAAAGCTTCTTTCCAGTTTTGAACGGAAGATATTTCCTTTTTCACCATAGCCCTCTATGGGCTTCCAAATATCCCTTTGCCAATTCCCCAAGAACAGCCTTAGCGAAAGGCTTCTTGAAGGGAAAGATGTAACTCTGTGAGATGAATTAACAGAACATAGAGCAGTTTCTCAGAAAGCTTCTTTCCAGTTTTGAACGGAAGATATTTCCTTTTTCACCATAGCCCTCTATGGGCTTCCAAATATCCCTTTGCCAATTCCACAAGAACAGCCTTAGCGAAAGCCTTCTTGAAGGGAAAGATGTAACTCTGTGAGATGAATTAACAGAACACAGAGCAGTTTCTCAGAAAGCTTCTTTCCAGTTTTGAACGGAAGATATTTCCTTTTTCACCGTAGCCCTCTATGGGCTTCCAAATATCCCTTTGCCAATTCCACAAGAACACCCTTAGCGAAAGGCTTCTTGAAGGGAAAGATGTAACTCTGTGAGATGAATTAACAGAACACAGAGCAGTTTCTCAGAAAGCTTCTTTCCAGTTTTGAACGGAAGATATTTCCTTTTTCACCGTAGCCCTCTATGGGCTTCCAAATATCCCTTTGCCAATTCCACAAGAACAGCCTTAGCGAAAGGCTTCTTGAAGGGAAAGATGTAACTCTGTGAGATGAATTAACAGAACACAGAGCAGTTTCTCAGAAAGCTTCTTTCCAGTTTTGAACGGAAGATATTTCCTTTTTCACCATAGCCCTCTATGGGCTTCCAAATATCCCTTTGCCAATTCCACAAGAACAGCCTTAGCGAAAGGCTTCTTGAAGGGAAAGATGTAACTCTGTGAGATGAATTAACAGAACACAGAGCAGTTTCTCTGAAAGCTTCTTTCCAGTTTTGAACGGAAGGTATTTCCTTTTTCACCATAGCCCTCTATGGGCTTCCAAATATCCCTTTGCCAATTCCACAAGAACAACCTTAGCGAAAGGCTTCTTGAAGGGAAAGATGTAACTCTGTGAGATGAATTAACAGAACACAGAGCAGTTTCTCAGAAAGCTTCTTTCCAGTTTTGAACGGAAGATATTTCCTTTTTCACCATAGCCCTCTATGGGCTTCCAAATATCCCTTTGCCATTCCCCAAGAACAGCCTTAGCGAAAGGCTTCTTTAAGGGAAAGATGTAACTCTGTGAGATGAATTAACAGAACACAGAGCAGTTTCTCAGAAAGCTTCTTTCCAGTTTTGAACGGAAGATATTTCCTTTTTCACCATAGCCCTCTATGGGCTTCCAAATATCCCTTTGCCAATTCCACAAGAACAGCCTTAGTGAAATGCTTCTTGAAGGGAAAGATGTAACTCTGTGAGATGAATTAACGGAACACAGAGCAGTTTCTCAGAAAGCTTCTTTCCAGTTTTGAACGGAAGATATTTCCTTTTTCACCATAGCCCTCTATGGGCTTCCAAATATCCCTTTGCCAATTCCACAAGAACAGCCTTAGCGAAAGGCTTCTTGAAGGGAAAGATGTAGCTCTGTGAGATGAATTAAAAGAACACAGAGCAGTTTCTCAGAAAGCTTCTTTCCACTTTTGAACGGAAGATATTTCCTTTTTCACCATAGCCCTCTATGGGCTTCTAAATATCCCTTTGCCAATTCCACAAGAACAGCCTTAGCGAAAGGCTTCTTGAAGGGAAAGATGTAACTCTGTGAGATGAATTAACAGAACACAGAGCACTTTCTCAGAAAGCTTCTTTCTAGTTTTGAACGGAAGATATTTCCTTTTTCACCATAGCCCTCTATGGGCTTCCAAATATCCCTTTGCCAATTCCACAAGAACAGCCTTAGCGAAAGGCTTCTTGAAGGGAAAGATGTAACTCTGTGAGATGAATTAACAGAAGACAGAGCAGTTTCTCAGAAAGCTTCTTTCCAGTTTTGAACGGAAGATATTTCCTTTTTCACCATAGCCCTCTATGGGCTTCCAAATATCCCTTTGCCAATTCCACAAGAGCAGCCTTAGCGAAAGGCTTCTTGAAGGGAAAGATGTAACTCTGTGAGATGAATTAACAGAACACAGAGCAGTTTCTCAGAAAGCTTCTTTCCAGTTTTTAACGGAAGATATTTCCTTTTTCACCATAGCCCTCTATGGGCTTCCAAATATCCCTTTGCCAATTCCACAAGAACAGCCTTAGCGAAAGGCTTCTTGAAGGGAAAGATGTAGCTCTGTGAGATGAATTAACAGAACACAGAGCAGTTTCTCAGAAAGCTTCTTTCCAGTTTTGAACGGAAGATATTTCCTTTTTCACGAGAGCCCTCTATGGGCTTCCAAATATCCCTTTGCCAATTCCACAAGAACAGCCTTAGCGAAAGGCTTCTTGAAGGGAAAGATGTAACTCTGTGAGATGAATTAACAGAACACAGAGCAGTTTCTCAGAAAGCTTCTTTCCAGTTTTGAACGGAAGATATTTCCTTTTTCACCATAGCCGTCTATGGGCTTCCAAATATCCCTTTGCCAATTCCACAAGAACAGCCTTAGCGAAAGCCTTCTTGAAGGGAAAGATGTAACTCTGTGAGATGAATTAACAGAACACAGAACAGTTTCTCAGAAAGCTTCTTTCCAGTTTTGAACGGAAGATATTTCCTTTTTCACCATAGCCCTCTATGGGCTTCCAAATATCCCTTTGCCAATTCCACAAGAAGCGAAAGGCTTCTAGAAGGGAAAGATGTAACTCTGTGAGATGAATTAACAGAACACAGAGCAGTTTCTCAGAAAGCTTCTTTCCAGTTTTTAACGGAAGATATTTCCTTTTTCACCATAGCCCTCTATGGGCTTCCAAATATCCCTTTGCCAATTCCACAAGAACAGCTTTATCGAAATGCTTCTTGAAGGGAAAGATGTAACTCTGTGAGATGAATTAACAGAACACAGAGCAGTTTCTCAGAAAGCTTCTTTCCAGTTTTGAACGGAAGATATTTCCTTTTTCACCATAGCCCTCTATGGGCTTCCAAATATCCCTTTGCCATGCCCCAAGAACAGCCTTAGCGAAAGGATTCTTGAAGGGAAAGATGTAACTCTGTGAGGTGAATTAACAGAACACAGAGCAGTTTCTCAGAAAGCTTCTTTCCAGTTTTGAACGGAAGATATTTCCTTTTTCACCATAGCCCTCTATGGGCTTCCAAATATCCCTTTGCCAATTCCACAAGAACAGCCTTAGCGAAAGCCTTCTTGAAGGTAAAGATGTAACTCTGTGAGATGAATTAACAGAACACAGAACAGTTTCTCAGAAAGCTTCTTTCCAGTTTTGAACGGAAGATATTTCCTTTTTCACCATAGCCCTCTATGGGCTTCCAAATATCCCTTTGCCAATTCCACAAGAACCGCTTTAGCGAAAGGCTTCTTGAAGGGAAAGATGTAACTCTGTGAGATGAATTAACAGAACACAGAGCAGTTTCTCAGAAAGCTTCTTTCCAGTTTTGAACGGAAGATATTTCCTTTTTCACCATAGCCCTCTATGGGCTTCCAAATATCCTTTTGCCAATTCCACAAGAACAGCCTTAGGGAAAGGCTTCTTGAAGGGAAAGATGTAACTCTGTGAGATGAATTAACAGAACACAGAGCAGTTTCTCAGAAAGCTTCTTTCCAGTTTTGAACGGAAGATATTTCCTTTTTCACCATAGCCCTCTATGGGCTTCCAAATATCCCTTTGCCAATTCCACAAGAACAGCCTTAGCGAAAGGCTTCTTGAAGGGAAAGATGTAACTCTGTGAGATGAATTAACAGAACACAGAGCAGTTTCTCAGAAAGCTTCTTTCCAGTTTGGAACGGAAGATATTTCCTTTTTCACCATAGCCCTCTATGGGGTTCCAAATATCCCTTTGCCAATTCCACAAGAACAGCCTTAGCGAAAGGCTTCTTGAAGGGAAAGATGTAACTCTGTGAGGTGAATTAACAGAACACAGAGCAGTTTCTCAGAAAGTTTCTTTCCAGTTTTGAACGGAAGATATTTCCTTTTTCACCGTAGCCCTCTATGGGCTTCCAAATATCCCTTTGCCAATTCCACAAGAACAGCATTAGCGAAAGGCTTCTTGAAGGGAAAGATGTAACTCTGAGAGATGAATTAACAGAACACAGAGCAGTTTCTCAGAAAGCTTCTTTCCAGTTTTGAAGGGAAGATATTTCCTTTTTCACCATAGCCCTCTAAGGGCTTCCAAATATCCCTTTGCCAATTCCACAAGAACAGCCTTAGCGAAAGGCTTCTTGAAGGGAAAGATGTAACTCTGTGAGATGAATTAACAGAACACAGAGCAGTTTCTCAGAAAGGTTCTTTCCAGTTTGGAACGGATGATATTTCCTTTTTCACCATAGCCCTCTATGGGCTTCCAAATATCCCTTTGCCAATTCCACAAGAACAGCCTTAGCGAAAGGCTTCTTGAAGGGAAAGATGTAACTCTGTGAGATGAATTAACAGAACACAGAGCAGTTTCTCAGAAAGCTTCTTTCCAGTTTTGAACGGAAGATATTTCCTTTTTCACCATAGCCCTCTATGGGCTTCCAAATATCCCTTTGCCAATTCCACAAGAACAGCCTTAGCGAAAGGCTTCTTGAAGGGAAAGATGTAACTCTGTGAGATGAATTAAGAGAACACAGAGCAGATTCTCAGAAAGCTTCTTTCCAGTTTTGAACGGAAGATAATTCCTTTTCCACCATAGCCCTCTACGGGCTACCAAATATCCCTTTGCCAATACCACAAGAACAGCCTTAGCGAAAGACTTCTTGAAGGAAAAGATGTAAGTCTGTGAGATGAATTAACAGAATACAGAGCAGTTTCTCAGAAAGCTTCTTTCCAGTTTTGAACGGAAGATATTTCCTTTTTCACCATAGACCTCTATGGGCTTCCAAATATCCCTTTGCCAATTCCACAAGAACAGGCTTAGCGAAAGGCTTCTTGAAGGGAAAGATGTAACTCTGTGAGATGAATTAACAGAACACAGAGCAGTTTCTCAGAAAGCTTCTTTCCAGTTTTGAACGGAAGATATTTCCTTTTTCACCATAGCCCTCTATGGGCTTCCAAATATCCCTTTGCCAATTCCACAAGAACAGCCTTAGCGAAAGGCTTCTTGAAGGGAAAGATGTAACTCTGTAAGATGAATTAACAGAACACAGAGCAGTTTCTCAGAAAGCTTCTTTCCAGTTTTGAACGGAAGATATTTCCTTTTTCACCATAGCCCTCTATGGGCTTCCAAATATCCCTTTGCCAATTCCCCAAGAACGGCCTTAGCGAAAGGCTTCTTGAAGGGAAAGATGTGACTCTGTGAGATGAATTAACAGAACACAGAGCAGTTTCTCAGAAAGCTTCTTTCCAGTTTTGAACGGAAGATATTTCCTTTTTCACCATAGCCCTCTATGGGCTTCCAAATATCCCTTTGCCAATTCCACAAGAACAGACTTAGCGAAAGGCTTCTTGAAGGGAAAGATGTAACTCTGTGAGATGAATTAACAGAACACAGAGCAGTTTCTCAGAAAGCTTCTTTCCAGTTTTGAACGGAAGATATTTCCTTTTTCACCATAGCCCTCTATGGGCTTCCAAATATCCCTTTGCCAATTCCACAAGAACAGCCTTAGCGAAAGCCTTCTTGAAGGGAAAGATGTAACTCTGTGAGATGAATTAACAGAACACAGAACAGTTTCTCAGAAAGCTTCTTTCCAGTTTTGAACGGAAGATATTTCCTTTTTCACCATAGACCTCTATGGGCTTCCAAATATCCCTTTGCCAATTCCACAAGAACAGCCTTAGCGAAAGGCTTCTTGAAGGGAAAGATGTAACTCTGTGAGATGAATTAACAGAAGACAGAGCAGTTTCTCAGAAAGCTTCTTTCCAGTTTTGAACGGAAGATATTTCCTTTTTCACCATAGCCCTCTATGGGCTTCCAAATATCCCTTTGCCAATTCCACAAGAGCAGCCTTAGCGAAAGGCTTCTTGAAGGGAAAGATGTAACTCTGTGAGATGAATTAACAGACCACAGAGCAATTTCTCAGAAAGCTTCTTTCCAGTTTTTAAGGGAAGATATTTCCTTTTTCACCATAGCCCTCTATGGGCTTCCAAATATCCCTTTGCCAATTCCACAAGAACAGCCTTAGCGAAAGGCTTCTTAAAGGGAAAGATGTAGCTCTGTGAGATGAATTAACAGAACACAGAGCAGTTTCTCAGAAAGCTTCTTTCCAGTTTTGAACGGAAGATATTTCCTTTTTCACCATAGCCCTCTATGGGCTTCCAAATATCCTTTTGCCAATTCCACAAGAACAGCCTTAGGGAAAGGCTTCTTGAAGGGAAAGATGTAACTCTGTGAGATGAATTAACAGAACACAGAGCAGTTTCTCAGAAAGCTTCTTTCCAGTTTTGAACGGAAGATATTTCCTTTTTCACCATAGCCCTCTATGGGCTTCCAAATATCCCTTTGCCAATTCCACAAGAACAGCCTTAGCGAAAGGCTTCTTGAAGGGAAAGATGTAACTCTGTGAGATGAATTAACAGAACACAGAGCAGTTTCTCAGAAAGCTTCTTTCCAGTTTTGAACGGAAGATATTTCCTTTTTCACCATAGCCCTCTATGGGCTTCCAAATATCCCTAAGCCAATTCCACAAGAACAGCCTTAGCGAAAGGCTTCTTGAAGGGAAAGATGTAACTCTGTGAGATGAATTAACAGAACACAGAGCAGTTTCTCAGAAAGCTTCTTTCCAGTTTTGAACGGAAGATATTTCCTTTTTCACCATAGCCCTCTATGGGTTTCCAAATATCCCTTTGCCAATTCCACAAGAACAGCCTTAGCGCAAGGCTTCTTGAAGGGAAAGATGTAACTCTGTAAGATGAATTAACAGAACACAGAGAAGTTTCTCAGAAAGCTTCCTTCCAGTTTTGAACGGAAGATATTTCCTTTTTCACCATAGCCCTCTATGGGCTTCCAAATATCCCTTTGCCAATTCCACAAGAACAGCCTTAGCGAAAGGCTTCTTGAAGGGAAAGATGTAACTCTGTGAGATGAATTAACAGAACACAGAACAGTTTCTCAGAAAGCTTCTTTCCAGCTTTGAACGGAAGATATTTCCTTTTTCACCATAGCCCTCTATGGGCTTCCAAATATCCCTTTGCCAATACCACAAGAACAGCCTTAGCGAAAGGCTTCTTGAAGGGAAAGACGTAACTCTGTGAGATGAATTAACAGAACACAGAGCAGTTTCTCAGAAAGCTTCTTTCCAGTTTTGAACGGAAGATATTTCCTTTTTCACCATAGCCCTCTATGGGCTTCCAAATATCCCTTTGCCAATTCCACAAGAACAGCCTTAGCGAAAGGCTTCTTGAAGGGAAAGATGGAACTCTGTGAGATGAATTAACAGAACACAGAGCAGTTTCTCAGAAAGCTTCTTTCCAGTTTTGAACGGAAGATATTTCCTTTTTCACCATAGCCCTCTATGGGCTTCCAAATATCCCTTTGCCAATTCCACAAGAACAGCCTTAGCGAAAGGCTTCTTGAAGGGAAAGATGTAACTCTGTGAGATGAATTAACAGAACACAGAGCAGTTTCTCAGAAAGCTTCTTTCCAGTTTTGAACGGAAGATATTTCCTTTTTCATCATAGCCCTCTATGGGCTTCCAAATATCCCTTTGCCAATTCCACAAGAACAGCTTTAGCGAAAGGCTTCTTGAAGGGAAAGATGTAACTCTGTGAGATGAATTAACAGAACACAGAGCAGTTTCTCAGAAAGCATCTTTCCAGTTTTGAACGGAAGATATTTCCTTTTTCACCATTGCCCTCTATGGGCTTCCAAATATCCCTTTGCCAATTCCACAAGAACAGCCTTAGCGAAAGGCTTCTTGAAGGGAAAGATGTAACTCTGTGAGATGAATTAAAAGAACACAGAGCAGATTCTCAGAAAGCTTCTTTCCAGTTTTGAACGGAAGATATTTCCTTTTTCACCATAGCCCTCAATGGGCTTCCAAATATCTCCTTACCAATTCCACAAGAACAGCCTTAGCGAAAGGCTTCTTAAGGGAAAGATGTAACTCTGTGAGATGAATTAACAGAACACAGAGCAGTTTCTCAGAAAGCTTCTTTCCAGTTTTGAACTTAAGATATTTCCTTTTTCACCATAGCCCTCTATGGGCTTCCAAATATCCCTTTGCCAATTCCACAAGAACAGCCTTAGCGAAAGGCTTCTTGAAGGGAAAGATGTAACTCTGTGAGGTGAATTAACAGAACACAGAGCAGTTTCTCAGAAAGCTTCTTTCCGGTTTTGAACGGAAATTATTTCCTTTTTCACCATAGCCCTCTATGGGCTTCCAAATATCCCTTTGCCAATTCCACAAGAACAGCCTTAGCGAAAGGCTTCTTGAAGGGAAAGATGTAACTCTGTGAGATGAATTAACAGAACACAGAGCAGTTTCTCAGAAAGCTTCTTTCCAGTTTTGAACGGAAGATATTTCCTATTTCACCGTAGCCCTCTATGGGCTTCCAAATATCCCTTTGCCAATTCCACAAGAACAGCCTTAGCGAAAGGATTCTTGAAGGGAAAGATGTAACTCTGTGAGATGAATTAACAGAACACAGAGCAGTTTCTCAGAAAGCTTCTTTCCAGTTTTGAACGGAAGATATTACCTTTTTCGCCATAGCCCTCTAAGGGCTTCCAAATATCTCTTTACCAATTCCACAAGAACAGCCTTAGCGAAAGGCTTCTTGAAGGGAAAGATGTAACTCTGTGAGATGAATTAACAGAACACAGAGCAGTTTCTCAGAAAGCTTCTTTCCAGTTTTGAACGGAAGATATTTCCTTTTTCACCATAGCCCTCTATGGGCTTCCAAATATCCCTTTTCCAATTCCACAAGAACAGCCTTAGCGAAAGGCTTCTTGAAGGGAAAGATGTAACTCTGTGAGATGAATTAACAGAACACAGAGCAGTTTCTCAGAAAGCTTCTTTCCAGTTTTGAACGGAAGATATTTCCTATTTCACCAAAGCCCTCTATTTGCTTCCAAATATCCCTTTACCAATTCCACAAGAACAGCCTTAGCGAAAGGCTTCTTGAAGTTAAAGATGTAACTCTGTGAGATGAATTAACAGAACACAGAGCAGTTTCTCAGAAAGCTTCTTTCCAGTTTTGAACGGAAGATATTTTCTTTTTCACCATAGCCCTCTATGGGCTTCCAAATATCCCTTTGCCAATTCCAAAAGAACAGCCTTAGCGAAAGGCTTCTTGAAGGGAAAGATGTAACTCTGTGAGATGAATTAACAGAACACAGAGCAGTTTCTCAGAAAGCTTCTTTCCAGTTTTGAACGGAAGATATTTCCTTTTTCACCATAGCCCTCTATGGGCTTCCAAATATCCTTTTGCCAATTCCACAAGAACAGCCTTAGCGAAAGGCTTCTTGAAGGGAAAGATGTAACTCTGTGAGGTGAATTAACAGAACACAGAGCAGTTTCTCAGAAAGCTTCTTTCCGGTTTTGAACGGAAATTATTTCCTTTTTCACCATAGCCCTCTATGGGCTTCCAAATATCCCTTTGCCAATTTCACAAGAACAGCGTTAGCGAAAGGCTTCTTGAAGGGAAAGATGTAACTCTGTGAGATGAATTAACAGAACACAGAGCAGTTTCTCAGAAAGCTTCTTTCCAGTTTTGAACGGAAGATATTTCCTATTTCACCATAGCCCTTTATGGGCTTCCAAATATCCCTTTGCCAATTCCACAAGAACAGCCTTAGCGAAAGGATTCTTGAAGGGAAAGATGAAGCTCTGTGAGATGAATTAACAGAACACAGAGCAGTTTCTCAGAAAGCTTCTTTCCAGTTTTGAACGGAAGATATTTCCTTTTTCGCCATAGCCCTCTAAGGGCTTCCAAATATCTCTTTACCAATTCCACAAGAACAGCCTTAGCGAAAGGCTTCTTGAAGGGAAAGATGTAACTCTGTGAGATGAATTAACAGAACACAGAGCAGTTTCTCAGAAAGCTTCTTTCCAGTTTTGAACGGAAGATATTTCCTTTTTCACCATAGCCCTCTATGGGCTTCCAAATATCCCTTTGCCAATTCCACAAGAACAGCCTTAGCGAAAGGTTTCTTGAAGGGAAAGATGTAACTCTGTGAGATGAATTAACAGAACACAGAGCAGTTTCTCAGAAAGCTTCATTCCAGTTTTGAACGGAAGATATTTCCTATTTCACCAAAGCCCTCTATTTGCTTCCAAATATCCCTTTACCAATTCCACAAGAACAGCCTTAGCGAAAGGCTTCTTGAAGTTAAAGATGTAACTCTGTGAGATGAATTAACAGAACACAGAGCAGTTTCTCAGATAGCTTCTTTCCAGTTTTGAACCGAAGATATTTCCTTTTTCACCATAGCCCTCTATGGGCTTCCAAATATCCCTTTGCCAATTCCACAAGAACAGCCTTAGTGAAAGGCTTCTTGAAGGGAAAGATATAACTCTGTGAGTTGAATTAACAGAACACAGAGCAGTTTCTCAGAAAGCTTCTTTCCAGTTTTGAACGGAAGATTTTTCCTTTTTCACGATAGCACACTATGGGCTTCCAAATACCCTTTGCCAATTCCACAAGAACAGCCTTAGCGAAAGGCTTCTTGAAGGGAAAGATGTAACTCTGTGAGATGAATTAACAGAACACAGAGCAGTTTCTCAGAAAGCTTCTTTCCAGTTTTGAACGGAAGATATTTCCTTTTTCACCATTGCCCTCTATGGGCTTCCAAATATCCCTTTTTCAATTCCACAAGAACAGCCTTAGCGAAAGGCTTCTTGAAGGGAAAAATGTAACTCTGTGAGATGAATTAACAGAACACAGAGCAGTTTCTCAGAAAGCTTCTTTCCAGTTTTGAATGGAAGATATTTCCTTTTTCACGATAGCACACTAAGGGCTTCAAAATACCCTTTGCCAATTCCACAAGAACAGGCCTAGCGAAAGGCTTCTTGAAGGGATAGATGTAACTCTGTGAGATGAATTAACAGAACACAGAGCAGTTTCTCAGAAAGCTTCTTTCAAGTTTTGAACTTAAGATATTTCCTTTTTCACCATAGCCCTCTATGGGCTTCCAAATATCCCTTTGCCAATTCCACAAGAACAGCCTTAGCGAAAGGCTTCTTGAAGGGAAAGATGTAACTCTGTGAGGTGAATTAACAGAACACAGAGCAGTTTCTCAGAAAGCTTCTTTCCGGTTTTGAACGGAAATTATTTCCTTTTTCACCATAGCCCTCTATGGGCTTCCAAATATCCCTTTGCCAATTCCACAAGAACAGCCTTAGCGAAAGGCTTCTTGAAGGGAAAGATGTAACTCTGTGAGATGAATTAACAGAACACAGAGCAGTTTCTCAGAAAGCTTCTTTCCAGTTTTGAACGGAAGATATTTCCTATTTCACCATAGCCCTCTATGGGCTTCCAAATATCCCTTTGCCAATTCCACAAGAACAGCCTTAGCGAAAGGATTCTTGAAGGGAAAGATGTAACTCTGTGAGATGAATTAACAGAACACAGAGCAGTTTCTCAGAAAGCTTCTTTCCAGTTTTGAACGGAAGATATTTCCTTTTTCGCCATAGCCCTCTAAGGGCTTCCAAATATCTCTTTACCAATTCCACAAGAACAGCCTTAGCGAAAGGCTTCTTGAAGGGAAAGATGTAACTCTGTGAGATGAATTAACAGAACACAGAGCAGTTTCTCAGAAAGCTTCTTTCCAGTTTTGAACGGAAGATATTTCCTTTTTCACCATAGCCCTCTATGGGCTTCCAAATATCCCTTTGCCAATTCCACAAGAACAGCCTTAGCGAAAGGATTCTTGAAGGGAAAGATGTAACTCTGTGAGATGAATTAACAGAACACAGAGCAGTTTCTCAGAAAGCTTCTTTCCAGTTTTGAACGGAAGATATTTCCTATTTCACCAAAGCCCTCTATTTGCTTCCAAATATCCCTTTACCAATTCCACAAGAACAGCCTTAGCGAAAGGCTTCTTGAAGTTAAAGATGTAACTCTGTGAGATGAATTAACAGAACACAGAGCAGTTTCTCAGAAAGCTTCTTTCCAGTTTTGAACGGAAGATATTTTCTTTTTCACCATAGCCCTCTATGGACTTCCAAATATCCCTTTGCCAATTCTACAAGAACAGCCTTAGCGAAAGGCTTCTTGAAGGGAAAGATGTAACTCTGTGAGACGAATTAACAGAACGCAGAGCAGTTTCTCAGATAGCTTCTTTCCAGTTTTGAACGGAAGATATTTCCTTTTTCACCATAGCCCTCTAGGTGCTTCCAAATATCCCTTTGCCAATTCCACAAGAACAGCCTTAGCGACAGGCTTCTTGAAGGGAAAGATGTAACTCTGTGAGTTGAATTAACAGAACACAGAGCAGTTTCTCAGAAAGCTTCTTTCCAGTTTTTAACGGAAGATATTTCCTTTTTCACCATACCCCTCTATGGGCTGCGAAATATCCCTTTTCCAATTCCACAAGAACAGCCTTAGCGAAAGGCTTCTTGAAGGGAAAGATGTAACTCTGTGAGATGAATTAACGGAACACAGAGCAGTTTCTCAGAAAGCATCTTTCCACTTTTGAACGGAAGATATTTCCTATTTCACCAAAGCCCTCTATTTGCTTCCAAATATCCCTTTGCCAATTCCACAAGAACAGCCTTAGCGAAAGGCTTCTTGAAGGGAAAGATGTAACTCTGTGAGATGAATTAACAGAACACAGAGCAGTTTCTCAGATAGCTTCTTTCCAGTTTTGAACGGAAGATATATCCTTTTTCACCATAGCCCTCTAGGGGCTTCCAAATATCCCTTTGCCAATTCCAAAAGAACAGCCTTAGCGAAAGGCTTATTGAAGGGAAAAATGTAACTCTGTGAGATGAATTAACAGAACACAGAGCAGTTTCTCAGAAAGCTTCTTTCCAGTTTTGAACGGAAGATATTTCCTTTTTCACGATAGCACACTAAGGGCTTCAAAATACCCTTTGCCAATTCCACAAGAACAGCCCTAGCGAAAGGCTTCTTGAAGGGAAAGATGTAACTCTGTGAGATGAATTAACAGAACACAGAGCAGTTTCTCAGAAAGCTTCTTTCAAGTTTTGAACGGAAGATATTTCCTTTTTCACCATAGCCCTCTATGGGCTTCCAAATATCCTTTTGCCAATTCCACAAGAACAGCCTTAGCGAAAGGCTTCTTGAAGGGAAAGATGTAACTCTGTGAGGTGAATTAACAGAACACAGAGCAGTTTCTCAGAAAGCTTCTTTCCGGTTTTGAACGGAAATTATTTCCTTTTCCACCATAGCCCTCTATGGACTTCCAAATATCCCTTTGCCAATTCCACAAGAACAGCGTTAGCGAAAGGCTTCATGAAGGGAAAGATGTAACTCTGTGAGATGAATTAACAGAACACAGAGCAGTTTCTCAGAAAGCTTCTTTCCAGTTTTGAACGGAAGATATTTCCTATTTCACCATAGCAATCTATGGGCTTCCAAATATCCCTTTGCCAATTCCACAAGAACAGCCTTAGCGAAAGGCTTCTTGAAGGGAAAGATGTAACTCTGTGAGATGAATTAACAGAACACAGAGCAGTTTCTCAGAAAGCTTCTTTCCAGTTTTGAACGGAAGATATTTCCTTTTTCGCCATAGCCCTCTAAGGGCTTCCAAATATCTCTTTACCAATTCCACAAGAACAGCCTTAGCGAAAGGCTTCTTGAAGGGAAAGATGTAACTCTGTGAGATGAATTAACAGAACACAGAGCAGTTTCTCAGAAAGCTTCTTTCCAGTTTTGAACGGAAGATATTTCCTTTTTCACCATAGCCCTCTATGGGCTTCCAAATATCCCTTTGCCAATTCCACAAGAACAGCCTTAGCGAAAGGCTTCTTGAAGGGAAATATGTAACTCTGTGAGATGAATTAACAGAACACAGAGCAGTTTCTCAGATAGCTTCTTTCACGTTTTGAACGGAAGATATTTCCTTTTTCACCATAGCCCTCTAGGGGCTTCCAAATATCCCTTTGCCAATTCCACAAGAACAGCCTTAGCGAAAGGCTTCTTGAAGGGAAAGATGTAACTCTGTGAGATGAATTAACAGAACACAGAGCAGTTTCTCAGAAAGCTTCTTTCCAGTTTTGAACGGAAGATATTTCCTTTTTCACCATAGCCCTCTATGGGCTTCCAAATATCCCTTTGCCAATTCCACAAGAACAGCCTTAGCGAAAGCCTTCTTGAAGGGAAAGATGTAACTCTGTGAGATGAATTAACAGAACACAGAACAGTTTCTCAGAAAGCTTCTTTCCAGTTTTGAACGGAAGATATTTCCTTTTTCACCATAGCCCTCTATGGGCTTCCAAATATCCCTTTGCCAATTCCACAAGAAGCGAAAGGCTTCTTGAAGGGAAAGATGTAACTCTGTGAGATGAATTAACAGAACACAGAGCAGTTTCTCAGAAAGCTTCTTTCCAGTTTTGAACGGAAGATATTTCCTTCTTCACCATAGCCCTCTATGGGCTTCCAAATATCCCTATGCCAATTCCACAAGAACAGCCTTAGCGAAAGGCTTCTTGAAGGGAAAGATGTAACTCTGTGAGATGAATTAACAGAACACAGAGCAGTTTCTCAGAAAGCTTCTTTCCAGTTTTGAACGGAAGATATTTCCTTTTTCACCATAGCCCTCCATGGGCTTCCAAATATCCCTTTGCCATTCCCCAAGAACAGCCTTAGCGAAAGGCTTATTTAAAGGTAAAGATGTAACTCTGTGAGATGAATTAAGAGAACACAGAGCAGTTTCTCAGAAAGCTTCTTTCCAGTTTTGAACGGAAGTTATTTCCTTTTTCACCATAGCCCTCTATGGGCTTCCAAATATCCCTTTGCCAATTCTACAAGAACAGCCTTAGCGAAAGGTTTCTTGAAGGGAAAGATGTAACTCTGTGAGATGAATTAACAGAACACAGAGCAGTTTCTCAGAAAGCTTCATTCCAGTTTTGAACGGAAGATATTTCCTATTTCACCAAAGCCCTCTATTTGCTTCCAAATATCCCTTTACCAATTCCACAAGAACAGCCTTAGCGAAAGGCTTCTTGAAGTTAAAGATGTAACTCTGTGAGATGAATTAACAGAACACAGAGCAGTTTCTCAGAAAGCTTCTTTCCAGTTTTGAACGGAAGATATTTCCTTTTTCACCATAGCCCTCTATGGGCTTCCAAATATCCCTTTGCCAATTCCACAAGAACAGCCTTAGCGAAAGGCTTCTTGAAGGGAAAGATGTAACTCTGTGAGATGAATTAACAGAACACAGAGCAGTTTCTCAGAAAGCTTCTTTCCAGTTTTGAACGGAAGATATTTCCTTTTTCACCATAGCCCTCTATGGGCTTCCAAATATCCCTTTGCCAATTCCACAAGAACAGCCTTAGCGAAAGGCTTCTTGAAGGGAAAGATGTAACTCTGTGAGATGAATTAACAGAACACAGAGCAGTTTCTCAGAAAGCTTCTTTCCAGTTTTTAACGGAAGATATTTCCTTTTTCACCATAGCCCTCCATGGGCTTCCAAATATCCCTTTGCCATTCCCCAAGAACAGCCTTAGCGAAAGGCTTATTTAAGGGTAAAGATGTAACTCTGTGAGATTAATTAAGAGAACACAGAGCAGTTTCTCAGAAAGCTTCTTTCCAGTTTTGAACGGAAGATATTTCCTTTTTCACCATAGCCCTCTATGGGCTTCCAAATATCCCTTTGCCAATTCCACAAGAACAGCCTTAGCGAAAGGCTTCTTGAAGGGAAAGATGTAACTCTGTGAGATGAATTAACAGAACACAGAGCAGTTTCTCAGAAAGCTTCTTTCCAGTTTTGAACGGAAGATATTTCCTTTTTCACCATAGCCCTCTATGGGCTTCCAAATATCCCTTTGCCAATTCCACAAGAACAGCCTTAGCGCAAGGCTTCTTGAGGGGAAAGATGTAACTCTGTGAGATGAATTAACATAACACAGAGCAGTTTCTCAGAAAGCTTTTTTCCAGTTTTGAACGGAAATATTTCCTTTTTCACCGTAGCCCTCTATGGGCTTCCAAATATCCCTTTGCCATTCCCCAAGAACAGCCTTAGCGAAAGGCTTCTTGAAGGGAAAGATGTAACTCTGTGCGATGAATGAACAGAACACAGAGCAGTTTCTCAGAAAGCTTCTTTCCAGTTTTGAACGGAAGATATTTCCTTTTTCACCATAGCCCTCTATGGGCTTCCAAATATCCCTTTGCCAATTCCACAAGAACAGCCTTAGCGAAAGCCTTCTTGAAGGGAAAGATGTAACTCTGTGAGATGAATTAACAGAACACAGAGCAGTTTCTCAGAAAGCTTCTTTCCAGTTTTGAACGGAAGATATTTCCTTTTTCACCATAGCCCTCTATGGGCTTCCAAATATCCCTTTGCCAATTCCACAAGAACAGCCTTAGCGAAAGGCTTCTTGAAGGGAAAGATGTAGCTCTGTGAGATGAATTAACAGAACACAGAGCAGTTTCTCAGAAAGCTTCTTTCCACTTTTGAACGGAAGATATTTCGTTTTTCACCATAGCCCTCTATGGGCTTCCAAATATCCCTTTGCTAATTCCACAAGAACAGCCTTAGCGAAAGGCTTCTTGAAGGGAAAGATGTAACTCTGTGAGATGAATTAACAGAACACAGAGCAGTTTCTCAGAAAGCTTCTTTCCAGTTTTGAACGGAAGATATTTCATTTTTCACCATAGCCCTCTATGGGCTTCCAAATATCCCTTTGCCAATTCCACAAGAACAGCCTTAGCGAAAGGCTTCTTGAAGGGAAAGATGTAACTCTGTGAGATGAATTAACAGAACACAGAGCAGTTTCTCAGAAAGCTTCTTTCCAGTTTTGAACGGAAGATAATTCCTTTTTCACCATATCCCTCTATGGGCTTCCAAATATCCCTTTGCCATGCCCCAAGAACAGCCTTAGCGAAAGGATTCTTGAAGGGAAAGATGTAACTCTGTGAGGTGAATTAACAGAAAACAGAGCAGTTTCTCAGAAAGCTTCTTTCCACTTTTGAACGGAAGATATTTCCTTTTTCACCATAGCCCTCTATGGGCTTCCAAATATCCCTTTGCCAATTCCACAAGAACAGCCTTAGCGAACGCTTCTTGAAGGGAAAGATGTAACTCTGTGAGATGAATTAACAGAACACAGAGCAGTTTCTCAGAAAGCTTCTTTCCAGTTTTGAACGGAAGATATTTCCTTTTTCACCATAGCCCTCTATGGGCTTCCAAATATCCTTTTGCCAATTCCACAAGAACAGCCTTAGTGAAAGGCTTCTTGAAGGGAAAGATGTAACTCTGTGAGATGAATTAACAGAACACAGAGCAGTTTCTCAGAAAGCTTCTTTCCAGTTTTGAACGGAAGATGTTTCCTTTTTCACCATAGCCCTCTATGGGCTTCCAAATATCCGTTTGCCAATTCCACAAGAACAGCCTTAGCGAAAGGCTTCTTGAAGGGAAAGATGTAACTCTGTGAGATGAATTAACAGAACACAGAGCAGTTTCTCAGAAAGCTTCTTTCCAGTTTTGAACGGAAGATATTTCCTTTTTCACCATAGCCCTCTATGGGCTTCCAAATATCCCTAAGCCAATTCCACAAGAACAGCCTTAGCGAAAGGCTTCTTGAAGGGAAAGATGTAACTCTGTGAGATGAATTAACAGAACACAGAGCAGTTTCTCAGAAAGATTCTTTCCAGTTTTGAACGGAACATATTTCCTTTTTCACCATAGCCCTCTATGGGTTTCCAAATATCCCTTTGCCAATTCCACAAGAACAGCCTTAGCGCAAGGCTTCTTGAAGGGAAAGATGCAACTCTGTAAGATGAATTAAGAGAACACAGAGCAGTTTCTCAGAAAGCTTCCTTCCAGTTTTGAACGGAAGATATATCCTTTTTCACCATAGCCCTCTATGGGCTTCCAAATATCCCTTTGCCAATTCCCCAAGAACAGCCTTAGCGAAAGGCTTCTTGAAGGGAAAGATGTAACTCTGTGAGATGAATTAACAGAACACAGAGCAGTTTCTCAGAAAGCTTCTTTCCAGCTTTGAACGGAAGATATTTCCTTTTTCACCATAGCCCTCTAGGGGCTTCCAAATATCCCTTTGCCAATTCCACAAGAACAGCCTTAGCGAAAGGCTTCTTGAAGGGAAAGATGTAACTCTGTGAGATGAATTAACAGAACACAGAGCAGTTTCTCAGAAAGCTTCTTTCCAGTTTCTAACGGAAGATATTTCCTTTTTCACCATAGCCCTCTATGGGCTTCCAAATATCCTTTTACCAATTCCACAAGAACAGCCTTAGCGAAAGGCTTCTTGAAGGGAAAGATGTAACTCTGTGAGATGAATTAACAGAACACAGAGCAGTTTCTCAGAAAGCTTCTTTCCAGTTTGGAACGGAAGATATTTCCTTTTTCACCATAGCCCTCTATGGGCTTCCAAATATCCCTTTGCCAATTCCACAAGAACAGCCTTAGCGAAAGGCTTCTTGAAGGGAAAGATGTAACTCTGTGAGATGAATTAACAGAACACAGAGCAGTTTCTCAGAAAGCTTCTTTCCAGTTTTGAACGGAAGATATTTCCTTTTTCACCATAGCCCTCTATGGGCTACAAAATATCCCTTTGCCAATTCCACAAACAGCCTTAGCGAAAGGCTTCTTGAAGGGAAAGATGTAACTCTGTGAGATGAATTAACAGAACACAGAGCAGTTTCTCAGAAGGCTTCTTTCCAGTTTTGAACGGAAGATATTTCCTTTTTCACCGTAGCCCTCTATGGGCTTCCAAATATCCCTTTGCCAATTCCACAAGAACAGCCTTAGCGAACGGCTTCTTGAAGGGAAAGATGTAACTCTGTGAGATGAATTAACAGAACACAGAGCAGTTTCTCAGAAAGTTTCTTTCCAGTTTTGAACGGAAGATATTTCCTTTTTCACCATAGCCCTCTATGAGCTTCCAAATATCCCTTTGCCAATTAAACAAGAACAGCCTTAGCCAAAGGCTTCTTAAGGGAAAGATGTAACTCTGTGAGATGAATTAACAGAACACAGAGCAGTTTCTCAGAAAGCTTCTTTCCAGTTTTGAACGGAAGATATTTCCTTTTTCACCATAGCCCTCTATGGGCTTCCAAATATCCCTTTGCCAATTCCACAAGAACAGCCTTAGCGAAAGGCTTCTTGAAGGGAAAGATGTAACTCTGTGAGATGAATTAACAGAACACAGAGCAGTTTCTCAGAAAGCTTATTTCCAGTTTTGAACGGAAGATATTTCGTTTTTCACCATAGCCCTCTATGGGCTTCCAAATATACCTTTGCCAATTCCACAAGAACAGCCTTAGCGAAAGGGTTCTTGAAGGGAAAGATGTAACTCTGTGAGATGAATTAACAGAACACAGAGCAGTATCTCAGAAAGCTTCTTTCCAGTTTTGAACGGAAGATATTTCCTTCTTCACCATAGCCCTCTATGGGCTTCCAAATATCCCTATGCCAATTCCACAAGAACAGCCTTAGCGAAAGGCTTCTTGAAGGGAAAGATGTAACTCTGTGAGATGAATTAACAGAACACAGAGCAGTTTCTCAGAAAGCTTCTTTCCAGTTTTGAACGGAAGATATTTCCTTTTTCACCATAGCCCTCCATGGGCTTCCAAATATCCCTTTGCCATTCCCCAAGAACAGCCTTAGCGAAAGGCTTATTTAAAGGTAAAGATGTAACTCTGTGAGATGAATTAAGAGAACACAGAGCAGTTTCTCAGAAAGCTTCTTTCCAGTTTTGAACGGAAGTTATTTCCTTTTTCACCATAGCCCTCTATGGGCTTCCAAATATCCCTTTGCCAATTCTACAAGAACAGCCTTAGCGAAAGGTTTCTTGAAGGGAAAGATGTAACTCTGTGAGATGAATTAACAGAACACAGAGCAGTTTCTCAGAAAGCTTCATTCCAGTTTTGAACGGAAGATATTTCCTATTTCACCAAAGCCCTCTATTTGCTTCCAAATATCCCTTTACCAATTCCACAAGAACAGCCTTAGCGAAAGGCTTCTTGAAGTTAAAGATGTAACTCTGTGAGATGAATTAACAGAACACAGAGCAGTTTCTCAGAAAGCTTCTTTCCAGTTTTGAACGGAAGATATTTCCTTTTTCACCATAGCCCTCTATGGGCTTCCAAATATCCCTTTGCCAATTCCACAAGAACAGCCTTAGCGAAAGGCTTCTTGAAGGGAAAGATGTAACTCTGTGAGATGAATTAACAGAACACAGAGCAGTTTCTCAGAAAGCTTCTTTCCAGTTTTGAACGGAAGATATTTCCTTTTTCACCATAGCCCTCTATGGGCTTCCAAATATCCCTTTGCCAATTCCACAAGAACAGCCTTAGCGAAAGGCTTCTTGAAGGGAAAGATGTAACTCTGTGAGATGAATTAACAGAACACAGAGCAGTTTCTCAGAAAGCTTCTTTCCAGTTTTGAACGGAAAATATTTCCTTTTTCACCATAGCCCTCCATGGGCTTCCAAATATCCCTTTGCCATTCCCCAAGAACAGCCTTAGCGAAAGGCTTATTTAAGGGTAAAGATGTAACTCTGTGAGATTAATTAAGAGAACACAGAGCAGTTTCTCAGAAAGCTTCTTTCCAGTTTTGAACGGAAGATATTTCCTTTTTCACCATAGCCCTCTATGGGCTTCCAAATATCCCTTTGCCAATTCCACAAGAACAGCCTTAGCGAAAGGCTTCTTGAAGGGAAAGATGTAACTCTGTGAGATGAATTAACAGAACACAGAGCAGTTTCTCAGAAAGCTTCTTTCCAGTTTTGAACGGAAGATATTTCCTTTTTCACCATAGCCCTCTATGGGCTTCCAAATATCCCTTTGCCAATTCCACAAGAACAGCCTTAGCGCAAGGCTTCTTGAGGGGAAAGATGTAACTCTGTGAGATGAATTAACATAACACAGAGCAGTTTCTCAGAAAGCTTTTTTCCAGTTTTGAACGGAAATATTTCCTTTTTCACCGTAGCCCTCTATGGGCTTCCAAATATCCCTTTGCCATTCCCCAAGAACAGCCTTAGCGAAAGGCTTCTTGAAGGGAAAGATGTAACTCTGTGCGATGAATGAACAGAACACAGAGCAGTTTCTCAGAAAGCTTCTTTCCAGTTTTGAACGGAAGATATTTCCTTTTTCACCATAGCCCTCTATGGGCTTCCAAATATCCCTTTGCCAATTCCACAAGAACAGCCTTAGCGAAAGCCTTCTTGAAGGGAAAGATGTAACTCTGTGAGATGAATTAACAGAACACAGAGCAGTTTCTCAGAAAGCTTCTTTCCAGTTTTGAACGGAAGATATTTCCTTTTTCACCATAGCCCTCTATGGGCTTCCAAATATCCCTTTGCCAATTCCACAAGAACAGCCTTAGCGAAAGGCTTCTTGAAGGGAAAGATGTAGCTCTGTGAGATGAATTAACAGAACACAGTGCAGTTTCTCAGAAAGCTTCTTTCCACTTTTGAACGGAAGATATTTCGTTTTTCACCATAGCCCTCTATGGGCTTCCAAATATCCCTTTGCCAATTCCACAAGAACAGCCTTAGCGAAAGGCTTCTTGAAGGGAAAGATGTAACTCTGTGAGATGAATTAACAGAACACAGAGCAGTTTCTCAGAAAGCTTCTTTCCAGTTTTGAACGGAAGATATTTCATTTTTCACCATAGCCCTCTATGGGCTTCCAAATATTCCTTTGCCAATTCCACAAGAACAGCCTTAGCGAAAGGCTTCTTGAAGGGAAAGATGTAACTCTGTGAGATGAATTAACAGAACACAGAGCAGTTTCTCAGAAAGCTTCTTTCCAGTTTTGAACGGAAGATATTTCCTTTTTCACCATAGCCCTCTATGGGCTTCCAAATATCCCTAAGCCAATTCCACAAGAACAGCCTTAGCGAAAGGCTTCTTGAAGGGAAAGATGTAACTCTGTGAGATGAATTAACAGAACACAGAGCAGTTTCTCAGAAAGATTCTTTCCAGTTTTGAACGGAACATATTTCCTTTTTCACCATAGCCCTCTATGGGCTTCCAAATATCCCTTTGCCAATTCCACAAGAACAGCCTTAGCGAAAGCCTTCTTGAAGGGAAAGATGTAACTCTGTGAGATGAATTAACAGAACACAGAGCAGTTTCTCAGAAAGCTTCTTTCCAGTTTTGAACGGAAGATATTTCCTTTTTCACCATAGCCCTCTATGGGCTTCCAAATATCCCTTTGCCAATTCCACAAGAACAGCCTTAGCGAAAGGCTTCTTGAAGGGAAAGATGTAGCTCTGTGAGATGAATTAACAGAACACAGAGCAGTTTCTCAGAAAGCTTCTTTCCACTTTTGAACGGAAGATATTTCGTTTTTCACCATAGCCCTCTATGGGCTTCCAAATATCCCTTTGCCAATTCCACAAGAACAGCCTTAGCGAAAGGCTTCTTGAAGGGAAAGATGTAACTCTGTGAGATGAATTAACAGAACACAGAGCAGTTTCTCAGAAAGCTTCTTTCCAGTTTTGAACGGAAGATATTTCATTTTTCACCATAGCCCTCTATGGGCTTCCAAATATCCCTTTGCCAATTCCACAAGAACAGCCTTAGCGAAAGGCTTCTTGAAGGGAAAGATGTAACTCTGTGAGATGAATTAACAGAACACAGAGCAGTTTCTCAGAAAGCTTCTTTCCAGTTTTGAACGGAAGATAATTCCTTTTTCACCATATCCCTCTATGGGCTTCCAAATATCCCTTTGCCATGCCCCAAGAACAGCCTTAGCGAAAGGATTCTTGAAGGGAAAGATGTAACTCTGTGAGGTGAATTAACAGAAAACAGAGCAGTTTCTCAGAAAGCTTCTTTCCACTTTTGAACGGAAGATATTTCCTTTTTCACCATAGCCCTCTATGGGCTTCCAAATATCCCTTTGCCAATTCCACAAGAACAGCCTTAGCGAACGCTTCTTGAAGGGAAAGATGTAACTCTGTGAGATGAATTAACAGAACACAGAGCAGTTTCTCAGAAAGCTTCTTTCCAGTTTTGAACGGAAGATATTTCCTTTTTCACCATAGCCCTCTATGGGCTTCCAAATATCCTTTTGCCAATTCCACAAGAACAGCCTTAGTGAAAGGCTTCTTGAAGGGAAAGATGTAACTCTGTGAGATGAATTAACAGAACACAGAGCAGTTTCTCAGAAAGCTTCTTTCCAGTTTTGAACGGAAGATATTTCCTTTTTCACCATAGCCCTCTATGGGCTTCCAAATATCCGTTTGCCAATTCCACAAGAACAGCCTTAGCGAAAGGCTTCTTGAAGGGAAAGATGTAACTCTGTGAGATGAATTAACAGAACACAGAGCAGTTTCTCAGAAAGCTTCTTTCCAGTTTTGAACGGAAGATATTTCCTTTTTCACCATAGCCCTCTATGGGCTTCCAAATATCCCTAAGCCAATTCCACAAGAACAGCCTTAGCGAAAGGCTTCTAGAAGGGAAAGATGTAACTCTGTGAGATGAATTAACAGAACACAGAGCAGTTTCTCAGAAAGATTCTTTCCAGTTTTGAACGGAACATATTTCCTTTTTCACCATAGCCCTCTATGGGTTTCCAAATATCCCTTTGCCAATTCCACAAGAACAGCCTTAGCGCAAGGCTTCTTGAAGGGAAAGATGCAACTCTGTAAGATGAATTAAGAGAACACAGAGCAGTTTCTCAGAAAGCTTCCTTCCAGTTTTGAACGGAAGATATTTCCTTTTTCACCATAGCCCTCTATGGGCTTCCAAATATCCCTTTGCCAATTCCCCAAGAACAGCCTTAGCGAAAGGCTTCTTGAAGGGAAAGATGTAACTCTGTGAGATGAATTAACAGAACACAGAGCAGTTTCTCAGAAAGCTTCTTTCCAGCTTTGAACGGAAGATATTTCCTTTTTCACCATAGCCCTCTAGGGGCTTCCAAATATCCCTTTGCCAATTCCACAAGAACAGCCTTAGCGAAAGGCTTCTTGAAGGGAAAGATGTAACTCTGTGAGATGAATTAACAGAACACAGAGCAGTTTCTCAGAAAGCTTCTTTCCAGTTTCTAACGGAAGATATTTCCTTTTTCACCATAGCCCTCTATGGGCTTCCAAATATCCTTTTACCAATTCCACAAGAACAGCCTTAGCGAAAGGCTTCTTGAAGGGAAAGATGTAACTCTGTGAGATGAATTAACAGAACACAGAGCAGTTTCTCAGAAAGCTTCTTTCCAGTTTGGAACGGAAGATATTTCCTTTTTCACCATAGCCCTCTATGGGCTTCCAAATATCCCTTTGCCAATTCCACAAGAACAGCCTTAGCGAAAGGCTTCTTGAAGGGAAAGATGTAACTCTGTGAGATGAATTAACAGAACACAGAGCAGTTTCTCAGAAAGCTTATTTCCAGTTTTGAACGGAAGATATTTCCTTTTTCACCATAGCCCTCTATGGGCTACCAAATATCCCTTTGCCAATTCCACAAACAGCCTTAGCGAAAGGCTTCTTGAAGGGAAAGATGTAACTCTGTGAGATGAATTAACAGAACACAGAGCAGTTTCTCAGAAGGCTTCTTTCCAGTTTTGAACGGAAGATATTTCCTTTTTCACCGTAGCCCTCTATGGGCTTCCAAATATCCCTTTGCCAATTCCACAAGAACAGCCTTAGCGAACGGCTTCTTGAAGGGAAAGATGTAACTCTGTGAGATGAATTAACAGAACACAGAGCAGTTTCTCAGAAAGTTTCTTTCCAGTTTTGAACGGAAGATATTTCCTTTTTCACCATAGCCCTCTATGAGCTTCCAAATATCCCTTTGCCAATTAAACAAGAACAGCCTTAGCCAAAGGCTTCTTAAGGGAAAGATGTAACTCTGTGAGATGAATTAACAGAACACAGAGCAGTTTCTCAGAAAGCTTCTTTCCAGTTTTGAACGGAAGATATTTCCTTTTTCACCATAGCCCTCTATGGGCTTCCAAATATCCCTTTGCCAATTCCACAAGAACAGCCTTAGCGAAAGGCTTCTTGAAGGGAAAGATGTAACTCTGTGAGATGAATTAACAGAACACAGAGCAGTTTCTCAGAAAGCTTATTTCCAGTTTTGAACGGAAGATATTTCGTTTTTCACCATAGCCCTCTATGGGCTTCCAAATATACCTTTGCCAATTCCACAAGAACAGCCTTAGCGAAAGGGTTCTTGAAGGGAAAGATGTAACTCTGTGAGATGAATTAACAGAACACAGAGCAGTATCTCAGAAAGCTTCTTTCCAGTTTTGAACGGAAGATATTTCCTTTTTCACCATAGCCCTCTATGGGCTTCCAAATATCCCTTTGCCAATGCCACAAGAACTGCCTTAGCGAAAGGCTTCTTGAAGGGAAAGATGTAACTCTGTGAGATGAATTAACAGAACACAGAGCAGTTTCTCAGAAAGCTTCTTTCCAGTTTTGAACGGAAGATATTTCCTTTTTCACCATAGCCCTCTATGGCCTTCCAAATATCCCTTTGCCAATTCCACAAGAACAGCCTTAGCGAAAGGCTTCTTGAAGGGAAAGATGTAACTCTGTGAGATGAATTAACAGAACACAGAGCAGTTTCTCAGAAAGCTTATTTCCAGTTTTGAACGGAAGATATTTCGTTTTTCACCAGAGCCCTCTATGGACTTCCAAATATCCCTTTGCCAATTCCACAAGAACAGCCGTAGCGAAAGGCTTCTTGAAGGGAAAGATGTAACTCTGTGAGATGAATTAACAGAACACAGAGCAGTTTCTCAGAAAGCTTCTTTCCAGTTTTGAACGAAGATATTTCCTTTTTCACCATAGCCCTCTATGGGCTTCCAAATATCCCTTTGCCAATTCCACCAGAACAGCCTTAGCGAAAGGCTTCTTGAAGGGAAAGATGTAACTCTGTGAGATGAATTATCAGAACACAGAGCAGTTTCTCAGAAAGCTTCTTTCCAGTTTGGAACGGATGATATTTCCTTTTTCACCATAGCCCTCTATGGGCTTCCAAATATCCCTTTGCCAATTCCACAAGAACAGCCTTAGCGAAAGGCTTCTTGAAGGTAAAGATGTAACTCTGTGAGATGAATTAACAGAACACAGAGCAGTTTCTCAGAAAGCTTCTTTCCAGTTTTGAACGGAAGATATTTCCTTTTTCACCATAGCCCTCTATGGGCTTCCAAATATCCCTTTGCCAATTCCACAAGAACAGCCTTAGCGAAAGGCTTCTTGAAGGGAAAGATGTAACTCTGTGAGATGAATTAACAGAACACAGAGCAGTTTCTCAGAAAGCTTCTTTCCAGTTTTGAACGGAAGATATTTCCTTTTTCACCAGAGCCCTCTATGGGCTTCCAAATATCCCTTTGCCAATTCCACAAGAACAGCCTTAGCGAAAGGCTTCTTGAAGGGAAAGATGTAACTCTGTGAGATGAATTAACAGAACACAGAGCAGTTTCTCAGAAAGCTTCTTTCCAGTTTTGAACGGAAGATATTTCCTTTTTCACCATAGCCATCTATGGGCTTCCAAATATCCCTTTGCCAATTCCACAGGAACAGCCTTAGCGAAAGGCTTCTTGAAGGGAAAGATGTAACTCTGTGAGATGAATTAACAGAACACCGAGCAGTTTCTCAGAAGGCTTCTTTCCAGTTTTGAACGGAAGATATTTCCTTTTTCACCGTAGCCCTCTATGGGCTTCCAAATATCCCTTTGCCAATTCCACAAGAACAGCCTTAGCGAACGGCTTCTTGAAGGGAAAGATGTAACTCTGTGAGATGAATTAACAGAACACAGAGCAGTTTCTCAGAAAGTTTCTTTCCAGTTTTGAACGGAAGATATTTCCTTTTTCACCATAGCCCTCTATGAGCTTCCAAATATCCCTTTGCCAATTAAACAAGAACAGCCTTAGCCAAAGGCTTCTTAAGGGAAAGATGTAACTCTGTGAGATGAATTAACAGAACACAGAGCAGTTTCTCAGAAAGCTTCTTTCCAGTTTTGAACGGAAGATATTTCCTTTTTCACCATAGCCCTCTATGGGCTTCCAAATATCCCTTTGCCAATTCCACAAGAACAGCCTTAGCGAAAGGCTTCTTGAAGGGAAAGATGTAACTCTGTGAGATGAATTAACAGAACACAGAGCAGTTTCTCAGAAAGCTTCTTTCCAGTTTTGAACGGAAGATATTTCCTTTTTCACCGTAGCCCTCTATGGGCTTCCAAATATCCCTTTGCCAATTCCACAAGAACAGCATTAGCGAAAGGCTTCTTGAAGGGAAAGATGTAACTCTGTGAGATGAATTAACAGAACACAGAGCAGTTTCTCAGAAAGCTTCTTTCCAGTTTTGAACGGAAAATATTTCCTTTTTCACCATAGCCCTCTATGGGCTTCCAAATATCCCTTTGCCAATTCCACAAGAACAGCCTTAGCGAAAGGCTTCTTGAAGGGAAAGATGTAACTCTGTGAGATGAATTAACAGAACACAGAGCAGTTTCTCAGAAAGGTTCTTTCCAGTTTGGAACGGATGATATTTCCTTTTTCACCATAGCCCTCTATGGGCTTCCAAATATCCCTTTGCCAATTCCACAAGAACAGCCTTAGAGAAAGGCTTCTTGAAGGGAAAGATGTAACTCTGTGAGATGAATTAACAGAACACAGAGCAGTTTCTCAGAAAGCTTCTTTCCAGTTTTGAACGGAAGATATTTCCTTTTTCACCATAGCCCTCTATGGGCTTCCAAATATCCCTTTGCCAATTCCACAAGAACAGCCTTAGCGAAAGGCTTCTTGAAGGGAAAGATGTAACTCTGTGAGATGAATTAACAGAACACAGAGCAGTTTCTCAGAAAGCATCCTTCCAGTTTTGAACGGAAGATAATTCCTTTTCCACCATAGCCCTCTACGGGCTTCCAAATATCCCTTTGCCAATACCACAAGAACAGCCTTAGCGAAAGACTTCTTGAAGGAAAAGATGTAACTCTGTGAGATGAATTAACAGAACACAGAGCAGTTTCTCAGAAAGCTTCTTTCCAGTTTTGAACGGAAGATATTTCCTTTTTCACCATAGACCTCTATGGGCTTCCCAATATCCCTTTGCCAATTCCACAAGAACAGGCTTAGCGAAAGGCTTCTTGAAGGGAAAGATGTAACTCTGTGAGATGAATTAACAGAACACAGAGCAGTATCTCAGAAAGCTTATTTCCAGTTTTGAACGGAAGATATTTCCTTTTTCACCATAGCCCTCTATGGGCTTCCAAATATTCCTTTGGCAATGCCACAAGAACTGCCTTAGCGAAAGGCTTCTTGAAGGGAAAGATGTAACTCTGTGAGATGAATTAACAGAACACAGAGCAGTTTCTCAGAAAGCTTCTTTCCAGTTTTGAACGGAAGATATTTCCTTTTTCACCATAGCCCTCTATGGCCTACCAAATATCCCTTTGCCAATTCCACAAGAACAGCCTTAGCGAAAGGCTTCTTGAAGGGAAAGATGTAACTCTGTGAGATGAATTAACAGAACACAGAGCAGTTTCTCAGAAAGCTCCTTTCCAGTTTGAACGGAAGATATTTCCTTTTTCACCATAGGCCTCTATGGGCTTCCAAATATCCCTTTGCCAATTCCACAAGAACAGCCTTAGCGAAAGGCTTCTTGAAGGGAAAGATGTAACTCTGTGAGATGAATGAACAGAACACAGAGCAGTTTCTCAGAAAGCTTCTTTCCATTTTTGAACGGAAGATATTTCCTTTTTCACCAGAGCCCTCTATGGGCTTCCAAATATCCCTTTGCCAATTCCACAAGAACAGCCTTAGCGAAAGGCTTCTTGAAGGGAAATATGTAACTCTGTCAGATGAATTAACAGAACACAGAGCAGTTTCTCAGAAAGCTTCTTTCCAGTTTTGAACGGAAGATAATTCCTTTTCCACCATAGCCCTCTACGGCCTTCCAAATATCCCTTTGCCAATACCACAAGAACAGCCGTAGCGAAAGACTTCTTGAAGGAAAAGATGTAACTCTGTGAGATGAATTAACAGAACACAGAGCAGTTTCTCAGAAAGCTTCTTTCCAGTTTTGAACGGAAGATGTTTCCTTTTTCACCATAGCCCTCTATGAGCTTCCAAATATCCCTTTGCCAATTACAGAAGAACAGCCTTAGCCAAAGGCTTCTTGAAGGGAAAGATGTAACTCTGTGAGATGAATTAACAGAACACAGAGCAGTTTCTCAGAAAGCTTCTTTCCAGTTTTGAACGGAAGATATTTCATTTTTCAACGTAGCCCTCTATGGGCTTCCAAATATCCCTTTGCCAATTCCACAAGAACAGCCTTAGCGAAAGGCTTCTTGAAGGGAAAGATGGAACTCTGTGAGATGAATTAACAGAACACAGAGCAGTTTCTCAGAAAGCTTCTTTCCAGTTTTCAACGGGAGATATTTCCTTTTTCACCATAGCCCTCTATGGGCTTCCAAATATCCCTTTGCCAATTCCACAAGAACAGCCTTAGCGAAAGGCTTCTTGAAGGGAAAGATGTAACTCTGTGAGATGAATTAACAGAACACAGAGCAGTTTCTCAGAAAGCTTCTTTCCAGTTTTGAACGGAAGATATTTCCTTTTTCACCATAGCCCTCTAGGGGTTCCAAATATCCCTTTGCCAATTCCACAAGAACAGCCTTAGCGAAAAGCTTCTTGAAGGGAAAGATGTAACTCTGTGAGATGAATTAACAGAACACAGAGCAGTTTCTCAGAAAGCTTCTTTCCATTTTTGAACGGAAGATATTTCCTTTTTCACCAGAGCCCTCTATGGGCTTCCAAATATCCCTTTGCCAATTCCACAAGAACAGCCTTAGCGAAAGGCTTCTTGAAGGGAAATATGTAACTCTGTCAGATGAATTAACAGAACACAGAGCAGTTTCTCAGAAAGCTTCTTTCCAGTTTTGAACGGAAGATAATTCCTTTTCCACCATAGCCCTCTACGGCCTTCCAAATATCCCTTTGCCAATACCACAAGAACAGCCGTAGCGAAAGACTTCTTGAAGGAAAAGATGTAACTCTGTGAGATGAATTAACAGAACACAGAGCAGTTTCTCAGAAAGCTTCTTTCCAGTTTTGAACGGAAGATGTTTCCTTTTTCACCATAGCCCTCTATGAGCTTCCAAATATCCCTTTGCCAATTACAGAAGAACAGCCTTAGCCAAAGGCTTCTTGAAGGGAAAGATGAAACTCTGTGAGATGAATTAACAGAACACAGAGCAGTTTCTCAGAAAGCTTCTTTCCAGTTTTGAACGGAAGATATTTCATTTTTCAACGTAGCCCTCTATGGGCTTCCAAATATCCCTTTGCCAATTCCACAAGAACAGCCTTAGCGAAAGGCTTCTTGAAGGGAAAGATGGAACTCTGTGAGATGAATTAACAGAACACAGAGCAGTTTCTCAGAAAGCTTCTTTCCAGTTTTCAACGGAAGATATTTCCTTTTTCACCATAGCCCTCTATGGGCTTCCAAATATCCCTTTGCCAATTCCACAAGAACAGCCTTAGCGAAAGGCTTCTTGAAGGGAAAGATGTAACTCTGTGAGATGAATTAACAGAACACAGAGCAGTTTCTCAGAAAGCTTCTTTCCAGTTTTGAACGGAAGATATTTCCTTTTTCATCGTAGCCCTCTATGGGCTTCCAAATATCCCTTTGCCAATTCCACAAGAACAGCCTTAGCGAAAGGCTTCTTGAAGGGAAAGATGGAACTCTTTGAGATGAATTAACAGAACACAGAGCAGTTTCTCAGAAAGTTTCTTTCCAGATTTCAACGGAAGATATTTCCTTTTTCACCATAGCCCTCTATGGGCTTCCAAATATCCCTTTGCCAATTCCACAAGAACAGCCTTAGCGAAAGGCTTCTTGAAGGGAAAGATGTAACTCTGTGAGATGAATTAACAGAACACAGAGCAGTTTCTCAGAAAGCTTTTTTCCAGTTTTGAACGGAAGATATTTCCTTTTTCACCATAGCCCTCTATGGGCTTCCAAATATCCCTTTGCCAATTCCACAAGAACAGCCTTAGCGAAAGGCTTCTTGAAGGGAAAGATGTAACTCTGTGACATGAATTAACAGAACACAGAGCAGATTCTCAGAAAGCTTCTTTCCAGTTTTCAACGGAAGATATTTCCTTTTTCACCATAGCCCTCTATGGGCTTCCAAATATCTCCTTACCAATTCCACAATAACAGCCTTAGCGAAAGGCTTCCTGAAGGGAAAGATGTAACTCTGTGAGATGAATTAACAGAACACAGAGCAGTTTCTCAGAAAGCATCTTTCCAGTTTTTAACGGAAGATATTTCCTTTTTCACCATAGCCCTCTATGGGCTTCCAAATATCCCTTTTCCAATTCCACAAGAACAGCCTTAGCGAAAGGCTTCTTGAAGGGAAAGATGTAACTCTGTGAGATGAATTAACAGAACACAGAGCAGTTTCTCAGAAAGCTTCTTTCCAGTTTTGAGGAAAGATATTTCCTATTTCACCAAAGCCCTCTATTTGCTTCCAAATATCCCTTTGCCAATTCCACCAGAACAGCCTTAGCGAAAGGTTACTTGAAGGGAAAGATGTAACTCTGTGAGATGAATTAACAGAACACAGAGCAGTTTCTCAGATAGCTTCTTTCCAGTTTTGAACGGAAGATATTTCCTTTTTCACCCTAGCCCTCTATGGGCTTCCAAATATCCCTTTGCCAATTCCAAAAGAACAGCCTTAGCGAAAGGCTTCTTGAAGGGAAAGATGTAACTCTGTGAGATGAATTAACAGAACACAGAGCAGTTTCTCAGAAAGCTTCTTTCCAGTTTGGAACAGAAGATATTTCCTTTTTCACCATAGCCCTCTAGGGGCTTCCGAATATCCCTTTGCCAATTGCACAAGAATAGCCTTACCGAAAGGCTTCTTGAAGGGAAAGATGTAACTCTGTGAGTTGAATTAACAGAACACAGAGCAGTTTCTCAGAAAGCTTCTTTCCAGTTTTGAACGGAAGATATTTCCTTTTTCACCATAGCCCTCTATGGGCTTCCAAATATCCCTTTTCCAATTCCACAAGAACAGACTTAGCGAAAGGCTTCTTGAAGGGAAAGATGTAACTCTGTGAGATGAATTAACAGAACACGGAGCAGTTTCTCAGAAAGCTTCTTTCCAGTTTTGAACGGAAGATATTTCCTATTTCACCAAAGCCCTCTATTTGCTTCCAAATATCCCTTTGCCAATTACACAAGAACAGCCTTAGCGAAAGGCTTCTTGAAGGGAAAGATGTAACTCTGTGAGATGAATTAACAGAACACAGAGCAGTTTCTCAGATAGCTTCTTTCCAGTTTTGAACGGAAGATATTTCCTTTTTCACCATAGCCCTCTATGGGCTTCCAAATATCCTTTTGCCAATTCCAAAAGAACAGCCTTAGCGAAAGGCTTCTTGAAGGGAAAGATGTAACTCTGTGAAATGAATTATCAGAACACAGAGCAGTTTCTCAGAAAGCTTCTTTCCAGTTTTGAACAGAAGATATTTCTTTTTCACCAAAGCCCTCTAGGGGCTTCCAAATATCCCTTTGCCAATTCCACAAGAACAGCCTTAGCGAAAGGCTTCTTGAAGGGAAAGATGTAACTCTGTGAGTTGAATTAACAGAACACAGAGCAGTTTCTCAGAAAGCTTCTTTCCAGTTTTGAACGGAAGATATTTCCTTTTTCACGATAGCCCTCTATGGGCTTCCAAATATCCCTTTTCCAATTCCACAAGAACAGCCTTAGCGAAAGGCTTCTTTAAGGGAAAAATGTAACTCTGTGAGATGAATTAACAGAACACAGAGCAGTTTCTCAGAAAGCTTCTTTCCAGTTTTGAACGGAAGATATTTCCTTTTTCACGATAGCACATTAAGGGCTTCAAAATACCCTTTGCCAATTCCACAAGAACAGCCCTAGCGAAAGGCTTCTTGAAGGGAAAGATGTAACTCTGTGAGATGAATTAACAGAACACAGAGCAGTTTCTCAGAAAGCTTCTTTCAAGTTTTGAACGGAAGATATTTCCTTTTTCACCAAAGCCCTCTATGGGCTTCAAAATATCCCTTTGCCAATTCCAAAAGAACAGCCTTAGCGAAAGGCTTCTTGAAGGGAAAGATGTAACTCTGTGAGATGAATTAACAGAACACAGAGCAGTTTCTCAGAAAGCTTCTTTCCAGTTTTGAACAGAAGATATTTCTTTTTCACCAAAGCCCTCTAGGGGCTTCCAAATATCCCTTTGCCAATTCCACAAGAACAGCCTTAGCGAAAGGCTTCTTGAAGGGAAAGATGTAACTCTGTGAGTTGAATTAACAGAACACAGAGCAGTTTCTCAGAAAGCTTCTTTCCAGTTTTGAACGGAAGATATTTCCTTTTTCACGATAGCACACTATGGGCTTCCAAATAAACTTTGCCATATCCACAAGAACAGCCTTAGCGAAAGGCTTCTTGAAGGGAAAGATGTAACTCTGTGACATGAATTAACAGAACACAGAGCAGATTCTCAGAAAGCTTCTTTCCAGTTTTGAACGGAAGATATTTCCTTTTTCACCATAGCCCTCTATGGGCTTCCAAATATCTCCTTACCAATTCCACAATAACAGCCTAAGCGAAAGGCTTCCTGAAGGGAAAGATGTAACTCTGTGAGATGAATTAACAGAACACAGAGCAGTTTCTCAGAAAGCATCTTTCCAGTTTTTAACGGAAGATATTTCCTTTTTCACCATAGCCCTCTATGGGCTTCCAAATATCCCTTTTCCAATTCCACAAGAACAGCCTTAGCGAAAGGCTTCTTGAAGGGAAAGATGTAACTCTGTGAGATGAATTAACAGAACACAGAGCAGTTTCTCAGAAAGCTTCTTTCCAGTTTTGAGGAAAGATATTTCCTATTTCACCAAAGCCCTCTATTTGCTTCCAAATATCCCTTTGCCAATTCCACAAGAACAGCCTTAGCGAAAGGCTACTTGAAGGGAAAGATGTAACTCTGTGAGATGAATTAACAGAACACAGAGCAGTTTCTCAGATAGCTTCTTTCCAGTTTTGAACCGAAGATATTTCCTTTTTCACCATAGCCCTCTATGGGCTTCGAAATATCCCTTTGCCAATTCCACAAGAACAGCCTTAGTGAAAGGCTTCTTGAAGGGAAAGATGTAACTCTGTGAGATGAATTAACAGAACACAGAGCAGTTTCTCAGAAAGCTTCTTTCCAGTTTTGAACGGAAGATATTTCCTTTTTCACCGTAGCCCTCTATGGGCTTCCAAATATCCCTTTGCCAATTCCACAAGAACAGCATTAGCGAAAGGCTTCTTGAAGGGAAAGATGTAACTCTGTGAGATGAATTAACAGAACACAGAGCAGTTTCTCAGAAAGCTTCTTTCCAGTTTTGAACGGAAAATATTTCCTTTTTCACCATAGCCCTCTATGGGCTTCCAAATATCCCTTTGCCAATTCCACAAGAACAGCCTTAGCGAAAGGCTTCTTGAAGGGAAAGATGTAACTCTGTGAGATGAATTAACAGAACAAAGAGCAGTTTCTCAGAAAGGTTCTTTCCAGTTTGGAACGGATGATATTTCCTTTTTCACCATAGCCCTCTATGGGCTTCCAAATATCCCTTTGCCAATTCCACAAGAACAGCCTTAGAGAAAGGCTTCTTGAAGGGAAAGATGTAACTCTGTGAGATGAATTAACAGAACACAGAGCAGTTTCTCAGAAAGCTTCTTTCCAGTTTTGAACGGAAGATATTTCCTTTTTCACCATAGCCCTCTATGGGCTTCCAAATATCCCTTTGCCAATTCCACAAGAACAGCCTTAGGGAAAGGCTTCTTGAAGGGAAAGATGTAACTCTGTGAGATGAATTAACAGAACACAGAGCAGTTTCTCAGAAAGCATCTTTCCAGTTTTGAACGGAAGATAATTCCTTTTCCACCATAGCCCTCTACGGGCTTCCAAATATCCCTTTGCCAATACCACAAGAACAGCCTTAGCGAAAGACTTCTTGAATGAAAAGATGTAACTCTGTGAGATGAATTAACAGAACACAGAGCAGTTTCTCAGAAAGCTTCTTTCCAGTTTTGAACGGAAGATATTTCCTTTTTCACCATAGACCTCTATGGGCTTCCAAATATCCCTTTGCCAATTCCAAAAGAGCAGGCTTAGCGAAAGGCTTCTTGAAGGGAAAGATGTAACTCTGTGAGATGAATTAACAGAACACAGAGCAGTATCTCAGAAAGCTTATTTCCAGTTTTGAACGGAAGATATTTCCTTTTTCACCATAGCCCTCTATGGGCTTCCAAATATTCCTTTGGCAATGCCACAAGAACTGCCTTAGCGAAAGGCTTCTTGAAGGGAAAGATGTAACTCTGTGAGATGAATTAACAGAACACAGAGCAGTTTCTCAGAAAGCTTCTTTCCAGTTTTGAACGGAAGATATTTCCTTTTTCACCATAGCCCTCTATGGGCTTCCAAATATCCCTAAGCCAATTCCACAAGAACAGCCTTAGCGAAAGGCTTCTTGAAGGGAAAGATGTAACTCTGTGAGATGAATTAACAGAACACAGAGCAGTTTCTCAGAAAGATTCTTTCCAGTTTTGAACGGAACATATTTCCTTTTTCACCATAGCCCTCTATGGGCTTCCAAATATCCCTTTGCCAATTCCACAAGAACAGCCTTAGCGAAAGCCTTCTTGAAGGGAAAGATGTAACTCTGTGAGATGAATTAACAGAACACAGAGCAGTTTCTCAGAAAGCTTCTTTCCAGTTTTGAACGGAAGATATTTCCTTTTTCACCATAGCCCTCTATGGGCTTCCAAATATCCCTTTGCCAATTCCACAAGAACAGCCTTAGCGAAAGGCTTCTTGAAGGGAAAGATGTAGCTCTGTGAGATGAATTAACAGAACACAGAGCAGTTTCTCAGAAAGCTTCTTTCCACTTTTGAACGGAAGATATTTCGTTTTTCACCATAGCCCTCTATGGGCTTCCAAATATCCCTTTGCCAATTCCACAAGAACAGCCTTAGCGAAAGGCTTCTTGAAGGGAAAGATGTAACTCTGTGAGATGAATTAACAGAACACAGAGCAGTTTCTCAGAAAGCTTCTTTCCAGTTTTGAACGGAAGATATTTCATTTTTCACCATAGCCCTCTATGGGCTTCCAAATATCCCTTTGCCAATTCCACAAGAACAGCCTTAGCGAAAGGCTTCTTGAAGGGAAAGATGTAACTCTGTGAGATGAATTAACAGAACACAGAGCAGTTTCTCAGAAAGCTTCTTTCCAGTTTTGAACGGAAGATAATTCCTTTTTCACCATATCCCTCTATGGGCTTCCAAATATCCCTTTGCCATGCCCCAAGAACAGCCTTAGCGAAAGGATTCTTGAAGGGAAAGATGTAACTCTGTGAGGTGAATTAACAGAAAACAGAGCAGTTTCTCAGAAAGCTTCTTTCCACTTTTGAACGGAAGATATTTCCTTTTTCACCATAGCCCTCTATGGGCTTCCAAATATCCCTTTGCCAATTCCACAAGAACAGCCTTAGCGAACGCTTCTTGAAGGGAAAGATGTAACTCTGTGAGATGAATTAACAGAACACAGAGCAGTTTCTCAGAAAGCTTCTTTCCAGTTTTGAACGGAAGATATTTCCTTTTTCACCATAGCCCTCTATGGGCTTCCAAATATCCTTTTGCCAATTCCACAAGAACAGCCTTAGTGAAAGGCTTCTTGAAGGGAAAGATGTAACTCTGTGAGATGAATTAACAGAACACAGAGCAGTTTCTCAGAAAGCTTCTTTCCAGTTTTGAACGGAAGATATTTCCTTTTTCACCATAGCCCTCTATGGGCTTCCAAATATCCGTTTGCCAATTCCACAAGAACAGCCTTAGCGAAAGGCTTCTTGAAGGGAAAGATGTAACTCTGTGAGATGAATTAACAGAACACAGAGCAGTTTCTCAGAAAGCTTCTTTCCAGTTTTGAACGGAAGATATTTCCTTTTTCACCATAGCCCTCTATGGGCTTCCAAATATCCCTAAGCCAATTCCACAAGAACAGCCTTAGCGAAAGGCTTCTAGAAGGGAAAGATGTAACTCTGTGAGATGAATTAACAGAACACAGAGCAGTTTCTCAGAAAGATTCTTTCCAGTTTTGAACGGAACATATTTCCTTTTTCACCATAGCCCTCTATGGGTTTCCAAATATCCCTTTGCCAATTCCACAAGAACAGCCTTAGCGCAAGGCTTCTTGAAGGGAAAGATGCAACTCTGTAAGATGAATTAAGAGAACACAGAGCAGTTTCTCAGAAAGCTTCCTTCCAGTTTTGAACGGAAGATATTTCCTTTTTCACCATAGCCCTCTATGGGCTTCCAAATATCCCTTTGCCAATTCCCCAAGAACAGCCTTAGCGAAAGGCTTCTTGAAGGGAAAGATGTAACTCTGTGAGATGAATTAACAGAACACAGAGCAGTTTCTCAGAAAGCTTCTTTCCAGCTTTGAACGGAAGATATTTCCTTTTTCACCATAGCCCTCTAGGGGCTTCCAAATATCCCTTTGCCAATTCCACAAGAACAGCCTTAGCGAAAGGCTTCTTGAAGGGAAAGATGTAACTCTGTGAGATGAATTAACAGAACACAGAGCAGTTTCTCAGAAAGCTTCTTTCCAGTTTCTAACGGAAGATATTTCCTTTTTCACCATAGCCCTCTATGGGCTTCCAAATATCCTTTTACCAATTCCACAAGAACAGCCTTAGCGAAAGGCTTCTTGAAGGGAAAGATGTAACTCTGTGAGATGAATTAACAGAACACAGAGCAGTTTCTCAGAAAGCTTCTTTCCAGTTTGGAACGGAAGATATTTCCTTTTTCACCATAGCCCTCTATGGGCTTCCAAATATCCCTTTGCCAATTCCACAAGAACAGCCTTAGCGAAAGGCTTCTTGAAGGGAAAGATGTAACTCTGTGAGATGAATTAACAGAACACAGAGCAGTTTCTCAGAAAGCTTATTTCCAGTTTTGAACGGAAGATATTTCCTTTTTCACCATAGCCCTCTATGGGCTACCAAATATCCCTTTGCCAATTCCACAAACAGCCTTAGCGAAAGGCTTCTTGAAGGGAAAGATGTAACTCTGTGAGATGAATTAACAGAACACAGAGCAGTTTCTCAGAAGGCTTCTTTCCAGTTTTGAACGGAAGATATTTCCTTTTTCACCGTAGCCCTCTATGGGCTTCCAAATATCCCTTTGCCAATTCCACAAGAACAGCCTTAGCGAACGGCTTCTTGAAGGGAAAGATGTAACTCTGTGAGATGAATTAACAGAACACAGAGCAGTTTCTCAGAAAGTTTCTTTCCAGTTTTGAACGGAAGATATTTCCTTTTTCACCATAGCCCTCTATGAGCTTCCAAATATCCCTTTGCCAATTAAACAAGAACAGCCTTAGCCAAAGGCTTCTTAAGGGAAAGATGTAACTCTGTGAGATGAATTAACAGAACACAGAGCAGTTTCTCAGAAAGCTTCTTTCCAGTTTTGAACGGAAGATATTTCCTTTTTCACCATAGCCCTCTATGGGCTTCCAAATATCCCTTTGCCAATTCCACAAGAACAGCCTTAGCGAAAGGCTTCTTGAAGGGAAAGATGTAACTCTGTGAGATGAATTAACAGAACACAGAGCAGTTTCTCAGAAAGCTTATTTCCAGTTTTGAACGGAAGATATTTCGTTTTTCACCATAGCCCTCTATGGGCTTCCAAATATACCTTTGCCAATTCCACAAGAACAGCCTTAGCGAAAGGGTTCTTGAAGGGAAAGATGTAACTCTGTGAGATGAATTAACAGAACACAGAGCAGTATCTCAGAAAGCTTCTTTCCAGTTTTGAACGGAAGATATTTCCTTTTTCACCATAGCCCTCTATGGGCTTCCAAATATCCCTTTGCCAATGCCACAAGAACTGCCTTAGCGAAAGGCTTCTTGAAGGGAAAGATGTAACTCTGTGAGATGAATTAACAGAACACAGAGCAGTTTCTCAGAAAGCTTCTTTCCAGTTTTGAACGGAAGATATTTCCTTTTTCACCATAGCCCTCTATGGCCTTCCAAATATCCCTTTGCCAATTCCACAAGAACAGCCTTAGCGAAAGGCTTCTTGAAGGGAAAGATGTAACTCTGTGAGATGAATTAACAGAACACAGAGCAGTTTCTCAGAAAGCTTATTTCCAGTTTTGAACGGAAGATATTTCGTTTTTCACCAGAGCCCTCTATGGACTTCCAAATATCCCTTTGCCAATTCCACAAGAACAGCCGTAGCGAAAGGCTTCTTGAAGGGAAAGATGTAACTCTGTGAGATGAATTAACAGAACACAGAGCAGTTTCTCAGAAAGCTTCTTTCCAGTTTTGAACGAAGATATTTCCTTTTTCACCATAGCCCTCTATGGGCTTCCAAATATCCCTTTGCCAATTCCACCAGAACAGCCTTAGCGAAAGGCTTCTTGAAGGGAAAGATGTAACTCTGTGAGATGAATTATCAGAACACAGAGCAGTTTCTCAGAAAGCTTCTTTCCAGTTTGGAACGGATGATATTTCCTTTTTCACCATAGCCCTCTATGGGCTTCCAAATATCCCTTTGCCAATTCCACAAGAACAGCCTTAGCGAAAGGCTTCTTGAAGGTAAAGATGTAACTCTGTGAGATGAATTAACAGAACACAGAGCAGTTTCTCAGAAAGCTTCTTTCCAGTTTTGAACGGAAGATATTTCCTTTTTCACCATAGCCCTCTATGGGCTTCCAAATATCCCTTTGCCAATTCCACAAGAACAGCCTTAGCGAAAGGCTTCTTGAAGGGAAAGATGTAACTCTGTGAGATGAATTAACAGAACACAGAGCAGTTTCTCAGAAAGCTTCTTTCCAGTTTTGAACGGAAGATATTTCCTTTTTCACCAGAGCCCTCTATGGGCTTCCAAATATCCCTTTGCCAATTCCACAAGAACAGCCTTAGCGAAAGGCTTCTTGAAGGGAAAGATGTAACTCTGTGAGATGAATTAACAGAACACAGAGCAGTTTCTCAGAAAGCTTCTTTCCAGTTTTGAACGGAAGATATTTCCTTTTTCACCATAGCCATCTATGGGCTTCCAAATATCCCTTTGCCAATTCCACAGGAACAGCCTTAGCGAAAGGCTTCTTGAAGGGAAAGATGTAACTCTGTGAGATGAATTAACAGAACACCGAGCAGTTTCTCAGAAGGCTTCTTTCCAGTTTTGAACGGAAGATATTTCCTTTTTCACCGTAGCCCTCTATGGGCTTCCAAATATCCCTTTGCCAATTCCACAAGAACAGCCTTAGCGAACGGCTTCTTGAAGGGAAAGATGTAACTCTGTGAGATGAATTAACAGAACACAGAGCAGTTTCTCAGAAAGTTTCTTTCCAGTTTTGAACGGAAGATATTTCCTTTTTCACCATAGCCCTCTATGAGCTTCCAAATATCCCTTTGCCAATTAAACAAGAACAGCCTTAGCCAAAGGCTTCTTAAGGGAAAGATGTAACTCTGTGAGATGAATTAACAGAACACAGAGCAGTTTCTCAGAAAGCTTCTTTCCAGTTTTGAACGGAAGATATTTCCTTTTTCACCATAGCCCTCTATGGGCTTCCAAATATCCCTTTGCCAATTCCACAAGAACAGCCTTAGCGAAAGGCTTCTTGAAGGGAAAGATGTAACTCTGTGAGATGAATTAACAGAACACAGAGCAGTTTCTCAGAAAGCTTCTTTCCAGTTTTGAACGGAAGATATTTCCTTTTTCACCGTAGCCCTCTATGGGCTTCCAAATATCCCTTTGCCAATTCCACAAGAACAGCATTAGCGAAAGGCTTCTTGAAGGGAAAGATGTAACTCTGTGAGATGAATTAACAGAACACAGAGCAGTTTCTCAGAAAGCTTCTTTCCAGTTTTGAACGGAAAATATTTCCTTTTTCACCATAGCCCTCTATGGGCTTCCAAATATCCCTTTGCCAATTCCACAAGAACAGCCTTAGCGAAAGGCTTCTTGAAGGGAAAGATGTAACTCTGTGAGATGAATTAACAGAACACAGAGCAGTTTCTCAGAAAGGTTCTTTCCAGTTTGGAACGGATGATATTTCCTTTTTCACCATAGCCCTCTATGGGCTTCCAAATATCCCTTTGCCAATTCCACAAGAACAGCCTTAGAGAAAGGCTTCTTGAAGGGAAAGATGTAACTCTGTGAGATGAATTAACAGAACACAGAGCAGTTTCTCAGAAAGCTTCTTTCCAGTTTTGAACGGAAGATATTTCCTTTTTCACCATAGCCCTCTATGGGCTTCCAAATATCCCTTTGCCAATTCCACAAGAACAGCCTTAGCGAAAGGCTTCTTGAAGGGAAAGATGTAACTCTGTGAGATGAATTAACAGAACACAGAGCAGTTTCTCAGAAAGCATCCTTCCAGTTTTGAACGGAAGATAATTCCTTTTCCACCATAGCCCTCTACGGGCTTCCAAATATCCCTTTGCCAATACCACAAGAACAGCCTTAGCGAAAGACTTCTTGAAGGAAAAGATGTAACTCTGTGAGATGAATTAACAGAACACAGAGCAGTTTCTCAGAAAGCTTCTTTCCAGTTTTGAACGGAAGATATTTCCTTTTTCACCATAGACCTCTATGGGCTTCCCAATATCCCTTTGCCAATTCCACAAGAACAGGCTTAGCGAAAGGCTTCTTGAAGGGAAAGATGTAACTCTGTGAGATGAATTAACAGAACACAGAGCAGTATCTCAGAAAGCTTATTTCCAGTTTTGAACGGAAGATATTTCCTTTTTCACCATAGCCCTCTATGGGCTTCCAAATATTCCTTTGGCAATGCCACAAGAACTGCCTTAGCGAAAGGCTTCTTGAAGGGAAAGATGTAACTCTGTGAGATGAATTAACAGAACACAGAGCAGTTTCTCAGAAAGCTTCTTTCCAGTTTTGAACGGAAGATATTTCCTTTTTCACCATAGCCCTCTATGGCCTACCAAATATCCCTTTGCCAATTCCACAAGAACAGCCTTAGCGAAAGGCTTCTTGAAGGGAAAGATGTAACTCTGTGAGATGAATTAACAGAACACAGAGCAGTTTCTCAGAAAGCTCCTTTCCAGTTTGAACGGAAGATATTTCCTTTTTCACCATAGGCCTCTATGGGCTTCCAAATATCCCTTTGCCAATTCCACAAGAACAGCCTTAGCGAAAGGCTTCTTGAAGGGAAAGATGTAACTCTGTGAGATGAATGAACAGAACACAGAGCAGTTTCTCAGAAAGCTTCTTTCCATTTTTGAACGGAAGATATTTCCTTTTTCACCAGAGCCCTCTATGGGCTTCCAAATATCCCTTTGCCAATTCCACAAGAACAGCCTTAGCGAAAGGCTTCTTGAAGGGAAATATGTAACTCTGTCAGATGAATTAACAGAACACAGAGCAGTTTCTCAGAAAGCTTCTTTCCAGTTTTGAACGGAAGATAATTCCTTTTCCACCATAGCCCTCTACGGCCTTCCAAATATCCCTTTGCCAATACCACAAGAACAGCCGTAGCGAAAGACTTCTTGAAGGAAAAGATGTAACTCTGTGAGATGAATTAACAGAACACAGAGCAGTTTCTCAGAAAGCTTCTTTCCAGTTTTGAACGGAAGATGTTTCCTTTTTCACCATAGCCCTCTATGAGCTTCCAAATATCCCTTTGCCAATTACAGAAGAACAGCCTTAGCCAAAGGCTTCTTGAAGGGAAAGATGTAACTCTGTGAGATGAATTAACAGAACACAGAGCAGTTTCTCAGAAAGCTTCTTTCCAGTTTTGAACGGAAGATATTTCATTTTTCAACGTAGCCCTCTATGGGCTTCCAAATATCCCTTTGCCAATTCCACAAGAACAGCCTTAGCGAAAGGCTTCTTGAAGGGAAAGATGGAACTCTGTGAGATGAATTAACAGAACACAGAGCAGTTTCTCAGAAAGCTTCTTTCCAGTTTTCAACGGGAGATATTTCCTTTTTCACCATAGCCCTCTATGGGCTTCCAAATATCCCTTTGCCAATTCCACAAGAACAGCCTTAGCGAAAGGCTTCTTGAAGGGAAAGATGTAACTCTGTGAGATGAATTAACAGAACACAGAGCAGTTTCTCAGAAAGCTTCTTTCCAGTTTTGAACGGAAGATATTTCCTTTTTCACCATAGCCCTCTAGGGGTTCCAAATATCCCTTTGCCAATTCCACAAGAACAGCCTTAGCGAAAAGCTTCTTGAAGGGAAAGATGTAACTCTGTGAGATGAATTAACAGAACACAGAGCAGTTTCTCAGAAAGCTTCTTTCCATTTTTGAACGGAAGATATTTCCTTTTTCACCAGAGCCCTCTATGGGCTTCCAAATATCCCTTTGCCAATTCCACAAGAACAGCCTTAGCGAAAGGCTTCTTGAAGGGAAATATGTAACTCTGTCAGATGAATTAACAGAACACAGAGCAGTTTCTCAGAAAGCTTCTTTCCAGTTTTGAACGGAAGATAATTCCTTTTCCACCATAGCCCTCTACGGCCTTCCAAATATCCCTTTGCCAATACCACAAGAACAGCCGTAGCGAAAGACTTCTTGAAGGAAAAGATGTAACTCTGTGAGATGAATTAACAGAACACAGAGCAGTTTCTCAGAAAGCTTCTTTCCAGTTTTGAACGGAAGATGTTTCCTTTTTCACCATAGCCCTCTATGAGCTTCCAAATATCCCTTTGCCAATTACAGAAGAACAGCCTTAGCCAAAGGCTTCTTGAAGGGAAAGATGAAACTCTGTGAGATGAATTAACAGAACACAGAGCAGTTTCTCAGAAAGCTTCTTTCCAGTTTTGAACGGAAGATATTTCATTTTTCAACGTAGCCCTCTATGGGCTTCCAAATATCCCTTTGCCAATTCCACAAGAACAGCCTTAGCGAAAGGCTTCTTGAAGGGAAAGATGGAACTCTGTGAGATGAATTAACAGAACACAGAGCAGTTTCTCAGAAAGCTTCTTTCCAGTTTTCAACGGAAGATATTTCCTTTTTCACCATAGCCCTCTATGGGCTTCCAAATATCCCTTTGCCAATTCCACAAGAACAGCCTTAGCGAAAGGCTTCTTGAAGGGAAAGATGTAACTCTGTGAGATGAATTAACAGAACACAGAGCAGTTTCTCAGAAAGCTTCTTTCCAGTTTTGAACGGAAGATATTTCCTTTTTCATCGTAGCCCTCTATGGGCTTCCAAATATCCCTTTGCCAATTCCACAAGAACAGCCTTAGCGAAAGGCTTCTTGAAGGGAAAGATGGAACTCTTTGAGATGAATTAACAGAACACAGAGCAGTTTCTCAGAAAGTTTCTTTCCAGATTTCAACGGAAGATATTTCCTTTTTCACCATAGCCCTCTATGGGCTTCCAAATATCCCTTTGCCAATTCCACAAGAACAGCCTTAGCGAAAGGCTTCTTGAAGGGAAAGATGTAACTCTGTGAGATGAATTAACAGAACACAGAGCAGTTTCTCAGAAAGCTTTTTTCCAGTTTTGAACGGAAGATATTTCCTTTTTCACCATAGCCCTCTATGGGCTTCCAAATATCCCTTTGCCAATTCCACAAGAACAGCCTTAGCGAAAGGCTTCTTGAAGGGAAAGATGTAACTCTGTGACATGAATTAACAGAACACAGAGCAGATTCTCAGAAAGCTTCTTTCCAGTTTTCAACGGAAGATATTTCCTTTTTCACCATAGCCCTCTATGGGCTTCCAAATATCTCCTTACCAATTCCACAATAACAGCCTTAGCGAAAGGCTTCCTGAAGGGAAAGATGTAACTCTGTGAGATGAATTAACAGAACACAGAGCAGTTTCTCAGAAAGCATCTTTCCAGTTTTTAACGGAAGATATTTCCTTTTTCACCATAGCCCTCTATGGGCTTCCAAATATCCCTTTTCCAATTCCACAAGAACAGCCTTAGCGAAAGGCTTCTTGAAGGGAAAGATGTAACTCTGTGAGATGAATTAACAGAACACAGAGCAGTTTCTCAGAAAGCTTCTTTCCAGTTTTGAGGAAAGATATTTCCTATTTCACCAAAGCCCTCTATTTGCTTCCAAATATCCCTTTGCCAATTCCACCAGAACAGCCTTAGCGAAAGGTTACTTGAAGGGAAAGATGTAACTCTGTGAGATGAATTAACAGAACACAGAGCAGTTTCTCAGATAGCTTCTTTCCAGTTTTGAACGGAAGATATTTCCTTTTTCACCCTAGCCCTCTATGGGCTTCCAAATATCCCTTTGCCAATTCCAAAAGAACAGCCTTAGCGAAAGGCTTCTTGAAGGGAAAGATGTAACTCTGTGAGATGAATTAACAGAACACAGAGCAGTTTCTCAGAAAGCTTCTTTCCAGTTTGGAACAGAAGATATTTCCTTTTTCACCATAGCCCTCTAGGGGCTTCCGAATATCCCTTTGCCAATTGCACAAGAATAGCCTTACCGAAAGGCTTCTTGAAGGGAAAGATGTAACTCTGTGAGTTGAATTAACAGAACACAGAGCAGTTTCTCAGAAAGCTTCTTTCCAGTTTTGAACGGAAGATATTTCCTTTTTCACCATAGCCCTCTATGGGCTTCCAAATATCCCTTTTCCAATTCCACAAGAACAGACTTAGCGAAAGGCTTCTTGAAGGGAAAGATGTAACTCTGTGAGATGAATTAACAGAACACGGAGCAGTTTCTCAGAAAGCTTCTTTCCAGTTTTGAACGGAAGATATTTCCTATTTCACCAAAGCCCTCTATTTGCTTCCAAATATCCCTTTGCCAATTACACAAGAACAGCCTTAGCGAAAGGCTTCTTGAAGGGAAAGATGTAACTCTGTGAGATGAATTAACAGAACACAGAGCAGTTTCTCAGATAGCTTCTTTCCAGTTTTGAACGGAAGATATTTCCTTTTTCACCATAGCCCTCTATGGGCTTCCAAATATCCTTTTGCCAATTCCAAAAGAACAGCCTTAGCGAAAGGCTTCTTGAAGGGAAAGATGTAACTCTGTGAAATGAATTATCAGAACACAGAGCAGTTTCTCAGAAAGCTTCTTTCCAGTTTTGAACAGAAGATATTTCTTTTTCACCAAAGCCCTCTAGGGGCTTCCAAATATCCCTTTGCCAATTCCACAAGAACAGCCTTAGCGAAAGGCTTCTTGAAGGGAAAGATGTAACTCTGTGAGTTGAATTAACAGAACACAGAGCAGTTTCTCAGAAAGCTTCTTTCCAGTTTTGAACGGAAGATATTTCCTTTTTCACGATAGCCCTCTATGGGCTTCCAAATATCCCTTTTCCAATTCCACAAGAACAGCCTTAGCGAAAGGCTTCTTTAAGGGAAAAATGTAACTCTGTGAGATGAATTAACAGAACACAGAGCAGTTTCTCAGAAAGCTTCTTTCCAGTTTTGAACGGAAGATATTTCCTTTTTCACGATAGCACATTAAGGGCTTCAAAATACCCTTTGCCAATTCCACAAGAACAGCCCTAGCGAAAGGCTTCTTGAAGGGAAAGATGTAACTCTGTGAGATGAATTAACAGAACACAGAGCAGTTTCTCAGAAAGCTTCTTTCAAGTTTTGAACGGAAGATATTTCCTTTTTCACCAAAGCCCTCTATGGGCTTCAAAATATCCCTTTGCCAATTCCAAAAGAACAGCCTTAGCGAAAGGCTTCTTGAAGGGAAAGATGTAACTCTGTGAGATGAATTAACAGAACACAGAGCAGTTTCTCAGAAAGCTTCTTTCCAGTTTTGAACAGAAGATATTTCTTTTTCACCAAAGCCCTCTAGGGGCTTCCAAATATCCCTTTGCCAATTCCACAAGAACAGCCTTAGCGAAAGGCTTCTTGAAGGGAAAGATGTAACTCTGTGAGTTGAATTAACAGAACACAGAGCAGTTTCTCAGAAAGCTTCTTTCCAGTTTTGAACGGAAGATATTTCCTTTTTCACGATAGCACACTATGGGCTTCCAAATAAACTTTGCCATATCCACAAGAACAGCCTTAGCGAAAGGCTTCTTGAAGGGAAAGATGTAACTCTGTGACATGAATTAACAGAACACAGAGCAGATTCTCAGAAAGCTTCTTTCCAGTTTTGAACGGAAGATATTTCCTTTTTCACCATAGCCCTCTATGGGCTTCCAAATATCTCCTTACCAATTCCACAATAACAGCCTAAGCGAAAGGCTTCCTGAAGGGAAAGATGTAACTCTGTGAGATGAATTAACAGAACACAGAGCAGTTTCTCAGAAAGCATCTTTCCAGTTTTTAACGGAAGATATTTCCTTTTTCACCATAGCCCTCTATGGGCTTCCAAATATCCCTTTTCCAATTCCACAAGAACAGCCTTAGCGAAAGGCTTCTTGAAGGGAAAGATGTAACTCTGTGAGATGAATTAACAGAACACAGAGCAGTTTCTCAGAAAGCTTCTTTCCAGTTTTGAGGAAAGATATTTCCTATTTCACCAAAGCCCTCTATTTGCTTCCAAATATCCCTTTGCCAATTCCACAAGAACAGCCTTAGCGAAAGGCTACTTGAAGGGAAAGATGTAACTCTGTGAGATGAATTAACAGAACACAGAGCAGTTTCTCAGATAGCTTCTTTCCAGTTTTGAACCGAAGATATTTCCTTTTTCACCATAGCCCTCTATGGGCTTCGAAATATCCCTTTGCCAATTCCACAAGAACAGCCTTAGTGAAAGGCTTCTTGAAGGGAAAGATGTAACTCTGTGAGATGAATTAACAGAACACAGAGCAGTTTCTCAGAAAGCTTCTTTCCAGTTTTGAACGGAAGATATTTCCTTTTTCACCGTAGCCCTCTATGGGCTTCCAAATATCCCTTTGCCAATTCCACAAGAACAGCATTAGCGAAAGGCTTCTTGAAGGGAAAGATGTAACTCTGTGAGATGAATTAACAGAACACAGAGCAGTTTCTCAGAAAGCTTCTTTCCAGTTTTGAACGGAAAATATTTCCTTTTTCACCATAGCCCTCTATGGGCTTCCAAATATCCCTTTGCCAATTCCACAAGAACAGCCTTAGCGAAAGGCTTCTTGAAGGGAAAGATGTAACTCTGTGAGATGAATTAACAGAACAAAGAGCAGTTTCTCAGAAAGGTTCTTTCCAGTTTGGAACGGATGATATTTCCTTTTTCACCATAGCCCTCTATGGGCTTCCAAATATCCCTTTGCCAATTCCACAAGAACAGCCTTAGAGAAAGGCTTCTTGAAGGGAAAGATGTAACTCTGTGAGATGAATTAACAGAACACAGAGCAGTTTCTCAGAAAGCTTCTTTCCAGTTTTGAACGGAAGATATTTCCTTTTTCACCATAGCCCTCTATGGGCTTCCAAATATCCCTTTGCCAATTCCACAAGAACAGCCTTAGGGAAAGGCTTCTTGAAGGGAAAGATGTAACTCTGTGAGATGAATTAACAGAACACAGAGCAGTTTCTCAGAAAGCATCTTTCCAGTTTTGAACGGAAGATAATTCCTTTTCCACCATAGCCCTCTACGGGCTTCCAAATATCCCTTTGCCAATACCACAAGAACAGCCTTAGCGAAAGACTTCTTGAATGAAAAGATGTAACTCTGTGAGATGAATTAACAGAACACAGAGCAGTTTCTCAGAAAGCTTCTTTCCAGTTTTGAACGGAAGATATTTCCTTTTTCACCATAGACCTCTATGGGCTTCCAAATATCCCTTTGCCAATTCCAAAAGAGCAGGCTTAGCGAAAGGCTTCTTGAAGGGAAAGATGTAACTCTGTGAGATGAATTAACAGAACACAGAGCAGTATCTCAGAAAGCTTATTTCCAGTTTTGAACGGAAGATATTTCCTTTTTCACCATAGCCCTCTATGGGCTTCCAAATATTCCTTTGGCAATGCCACAAGAACTGCCTTAGCGAAAGGCTTCTTGAAGGGAAAGATGTAACTCTGTGAGATGAATTAACAGAACACAGAGCAGTTTCTCAGAAAGCTTCTTTCCAGTTTTGAACGGAAGATATTTCCTTTTTCACCATAGCCCTCTATGGCCTACCAAATATCCCTTTGCCAATTCCACAAGAACAGCCTTAGCGAAAGGCTTCTTGAAGGGAAAGATGTAACTCTGTGAGATGAATTAACAGAACACAGAGCAGTTTCTCAGAAAGCTCCTTTCCAGTTTGAACGGAAGATATTTCCTTTTTCACCATAGCCCTCTATGGGCTTCCAAATATCCCTTTGCCAATTCCACAAGAACAGCCTTAGCGAAAGGCTTCTTGAAGGGAAAGATGTAACTCTGTGAGATGAATTAACAGAACACAGAGCAGTTTCTCAGAAAGCTTCTTTCCATTTTTGAACGGAAGATATTTCCTTTTTCACCAGAGCCCTCTATGGGCTTCCAAATATCCCTTTGCCAATTCCACAAGAACAGCCTTAGCGAAAGGCTTCTTGAAGGGAAAGATGTAACTCTGTCAGATGAATTAACAGAACACAGAGCAGTTTCTCAGAAAGCTTCTTTCCAGTTTTGAACGGAAGATAATTCCTTTTCCACCATAGCCCTCTACGGCCTTCCAAATATCCCTTTGCCAATACCACAAGAACAGCCGTAGCGAAAGACTTCTTGAAGGAAAAGATGTAACTCTGTGAGATGAATTAACAGAACACAGAGCAGTTTCTCAGAAAGCTTCTTTCCAGTTTTGAACGGAAGATGTTTCCTTTTTCACCATAGCCCTCTATGAGCTTCCAAATATCCCTTTGCCAATTACAGAAGAACAGCCTTAGCCAAAGGCTTCTTGAAGGGAAAGATGTAACTCTGTGAGATGAATTAACAGAACACAGAGCAGTTTCTCAGAAAGCTTCTTTCCAGTTTTGAACGGAAGATATTTCCTTTTTCAACGTAGCCCTCTATGGGCTTCCAAATATCCCTTTGCCAATTCCACAAGAACAGCCTTAGCGAAAGGCTTCTTGAAGGGAAAGATGTAACTCTGTGAGATGAATTAACAGAACACAGAGCAGTTTCTCAGAAAGCTTCTTTCCAGTTTTCAACGGAAGATAATTCCTTTTTCACCATAGCCCTCTATGGGCTTCCAAATATCCCTTTGCCAATTCCACAAGAACAGCCTTAGCGAAAGGCTTCTTGAAGGGAAAGATGTAACTCTGTGAGATGAATTAACAGAACACAGAGCAGTTTCTCAGAAAGCTTCTTTCCAGTTTTGAACGGAAGATATTTCCTTTTTCACCATAGCCCTCTATGGGCTTCCCAATATCCCTTTGCCAATTCCACAAGAACAGCCTTAGCGAAAGGCTTCTTGAAGGGAAAGATGTAACTCTGTGAGATGAATTAACAGAACACAGAGCAGTTTCTCAGAAAGCTTCTTTCCAGTTTTGAACGGAAGATATTTCCTTTTTCACCATAGCCCTCTATGGGCTTCCAAATATCCCTTTGCCAATTCCACAAGAACAGCCTTAGCGAAAGGCTTCTTGAAGGGAAAGATGTAACTCTGTGAGATGAATGAACAGAACACAGAGCAGTTTCTCAGAAAGCTTCTTTCCAGTTTTGAACGGAAGATATTTCCTTTTTCACCATAGCCCTCTAGGGGTTCCAAATATCCCTTTGCCAATTCCACAAGAACAGCCTTAGCGAAAGGCTTCTTGAAGGGAAAGATGTAACTCTGTGAGATGAATTAACAGAACACAGAGCAGTTTCTCAGAAAGTTTCTTTCCAGTTTTGAACGGAAGATATTTCCTTTTTCACCATAGCCCTCTTTGTGCTTCCAAATATCCCTTTGCCAATTCCACTAGAACAGGCTTAGCAAAAGGCTTCTTGAAATGAAAGATGTAACTTCGTGAGATGAACTAACAGAACACAGAGCAGTTTCTCAGAATGCTTCTTTCCAGTTTTGAACGGAAGATGTTTTCTTTTTCACCATAGCCCTCTATGAGCTTCCAAATATCCCTTTGCCAATTACAGAAGAACAGCCTTAGCCAAAGGCTTCTTGAAGGGAAAGATGTAACTCTGTGAGATGAATTAACAGAACACAGAGCAGTTTCTCAGAAAGCTTCTTTCCAGTTTTGAACGGAAGATATTTCCTTTTTCAACGTAGCCCTCTATGGGCTTCCAAATATCCCTTTGCCAATTCCACAAGAACAGCCTTAGCGAAAGGCTTCTTGAAGGGAAAGATGGAACTCTTTGAGATGAATTAACAGAACACAGAGCAGTTTCTCAGAAAGCTTCTTTCCAGATTTCAACGGAAGATATTTCCTTTTTCACCATAGCCCTCTATGGGCTTCCAAATATCGCTTTGCCAATTCCACAAGAACAGCCTTAGCGAAAGGCTTCTTGAAGGGAAAGATGTAACTCTGTGAGATGAATTAACAGAACACAGAGCAGTTTCTCAGAAAGCTTTTTTCCAGTTTTGAACGGAAGATATTTCCTTTTTCACCATAGCCCTCTATGGGCTTCCAAATATCCCTTTGCCAATTCCACAAGAACAGCCTTAGCGAAAGGCTTCTTGAAGGGAAAGATGTAACTCTGTGAGATGAATTAACAGAACACAGAGCAGTTTCTCAGAAAGCTTCTTCCCAGTTTTGAACGGAAGATAATTCCTTTTTCACCATAGCCCTCTATGGGCTTCCAAATATCCCTTTGCCAATTCCACAAGAACTGCCTTAGCGAAAGGCTTCTTGAAGGGAAAGATGTAACTCTGTAAGATGAATTAACAGAACACAGAGCAGTTTCTCAGAAAGCTTCCTTCCAGTTTTGAAAGGAAGATATTTCCTTTTTCACCATAGCCCTCTATGGTCTTCCAAATATCCCTTTGCCAATTCCACAAGAACAGCCTTAGCGAAAGGCTTCTTGAAGGGAAAGATGTAACTCTGTGAGATGAATTAACAGAACACAGAGCAGTTTCTCAGAAAGCTTCTTTCCAGTTTTGAACGGAAGATATTTCCTTTTTCACCATAGCCCTCTATGGGCTTCCAAATATCCCTTTTCCAATTCCACAAGAACAGCCTTAGCGAAAGGCTTCTTGAAGGGAAAGATGTAACTCTGTGAGATGAATTAACAGAACACAGAGCAGTTTCTCTGAAAGCTTCTTTCCAGTTTTGAACGGAAGATATTTCCTTTTTCACCATAGCCCTCTATGGGCTTCCAAATATCCCTTTGCCAATTCCACAAGAACAGCCTTAGCGAAAGGTTTCTTGAAGGGAAAGATGTAACTCTGTGAGATGAATGAACAGAACACAGAGCAGTTTCTCAGAAAGCTTATTTCCAGTTTTGAACGGAAGATATTTCCTTTTTCATCATAGCCCTCTATGGGCTTCCAAATATCCCTTTACCAATTCCACAAGAACAACCTTAGCGAAAGGCTTCTTGAAGGGAAAGATGTAACTCTGTTAGATGAATTAACAGAACACAGAGCAGTTTCTCAGAAAGCATCTTTCCAGTTTTGAACGGAAGATATTTCCTTTTTCACCATAGCCCTCTATGGGCTTCCAAATATCCCTTTGCCAATTCCACAAGAACAGCCTTAGCGAAAGGCTTCTTGAAGGGAAAGATGTAACTCTGTGACATGAATTAACAGAACACAGAGCAGATTCTCAGAAAGCTTCTTTCCAGTTTTCAACGGAAGATATTTCCTTTTTCACCATAGCCCTCTATGTTCTTCCAAATATCTCCTTACCAATTCCACAATAACAGCCTTAGCGAAAGGCTTCCTGAAGGGAAAGATGTAACTCTGTGAGATGAATTAACAGAACACAGAGCAGTTTCTCAGAAAGCATCTTTCCAGTTTTTAACGGAAGATATTTCCTTTTTCACCATAGCCCTCTATGGGCTTCCAAATATCCCTTTTCCAATTCCACAAAAACAGCCTTAGCGAACGGCTTCTTGAAGGGAAAGATGTAACTCTGTGAGATGAATTAACAGAACACAGAGCAGTTTCTCAGAAAGCTTCTTTCCAGTTTTGAGGAAAGATATTTCCTATTTCACCAAAGCCCTCTATTTGCTTCCAAATATCCCTTTGCCAATTCCACAAGAACAGCCTTAGCGAAAGGTTACTTGAAGGGAAAGATGTAACTCTGTGAGATGAATTAACAGAACACAGAGCAGTTTCTCAGATAGCTTCTTTCCAGTTTTGAACGGAAGATATTTCCTTTTTCACCATAGCCCTCTATGGGCTTCCAAATATCCCTTTGCCAATTCCAAAAGAACAGCCTTAGCGAAAGGCTTCTTGAAGGGAAAGATGTAACTCTGTGAGATGAATTAACAGAACACAGAGCAGTTTCTCAGAAAGCTTCTTTCCAGTTTGGAACAGAAGATATTTCCTTTTTCACCATAGCCCTCTAGGGGCTTCCGAATATCCCTTTGCCAATTGCACAAGAATAGCCTTACCGAAAGGCTTCTTGAAGGGAAAGATGTAACTCTGTGAGTTGAATTAACAGAACACAGAGCAGTTTCTCAGAAAGCTTCTTTCCAGTTTTGAACGGAAGATATTTCCTTTTTCACCATAGCCCTCTATGGGCTTCCAAATATCCCTTTTCCAATTCCACAACAACAGCCTTAGCGAAAGGCTTCTTGAAGGGAAAGATGTAACTCTGTGAGATGAATTAACAGAACACGGAGCAGTTTCTCAGAAAGCTTCTTTCCAGTTTTGAACGGAAGATATTTCCTATTTCACCAAAGCCCTCTATTTGCTTCCAAATATCCCTTTGCCAATTACACAAGAACAGCCTTAGCGAAAGGCTTCTTGAAGGGAAAGATGTAACTCTGTGAGATGAATTAACAGAACACAGAGCAGTTTCTCAGATAGCTTCTTTCCAGTTTTGAACGGAAGATATTTCCTTTTTCACCATAGCCCTCTATGGGCTTCCAAATATCCTTTTGCCAATTCCAAAAGAACAGCCTTAGCGAAAGGCTTCTTGAAGGGAAAGATGTAACTCTGTGAAATGAATTATCAGAACACAGAGCAGTTTCTCAGAAAGCTTCTTTCCAGTTTTGAACAGAAGATATTTCTTTTTCACCAAAGCCCTCTAGGGGCTTCCAAATATCCCTTTGCCAATTCCACAAGAACAGCCTTAGCGAAAGGCTTCTTGAAGGGAAAGATGTAACTCTGTGAGTTGAATTAACAGAACACAGAGCAGTTTCTCAGAAAGCTTCTTTCCAGTTTTGAACGGAAGATATTTCCTTTTTCACGATAGCCCTCTATGGGCTTCCAAATATCCCTTTTCCAATTCCACAAGAACAGCCTTAGCGAAAGGCTTCTTTAAGGGAAAAATGTAACTCTGTGAGATGAATTAACAGAACACAGAGCAGTTTCTCAGAAAGCTTCTTTCCAGTTTTGAACGGAAGATATTTCCTTTTTCACGATAGCACATTAAGGGCTTCAAAATACCCTTTGCCAATTCCACAAGAACAGCCCTAGCGAAAGGCTTCTTGAAGGGAAAGATGTAACTCTGTGAGATGAATTAACAGAACACAGAGCAGTTTCTCAGAAAGCTTCTTTCAAGTTTTGAACGGAAGATATTTCCTTTTTCACCATAGCCCTCTATGGGCTTCCAAATATCCCTTTGCCAATTCCACAAGAACAGCCTTAGCGAAAGGCTTCTTGAAGGGAAAGATGTAACTCTGTGAGGTGAATTAACAGAACACAGAGCAGTTTCTCAGAAAGCTTCTTTCCGGTTTTGAACGGAAATTATTTCCTTTTTCACCATAGCCCTCTATGGGCTTCCAAATATCCCTTTGCCAATTCCACAAGAACAGCGTTAGCGAAAGGCTTCTTGAAGGGAAAGATGTAACTCTGTGAGATGAATTAACAGAACACAGAGCAGTTTCTCAGAAAGCTTCTTTCTAGTTTTGAACGGAAGATATTTCCTATTTCACCATAGCCCTCTATGGGCTTCCAAATATCCCTTTGCCAATTCCACAAGAACAGCCTTAGCGAAAGGATTCTTGAAGGGAAAGATGTAACTCTGTGAGATGAATTAACAGAACACAGAGCAGTTTCTCAGAAAGCTTCTTTCCAGTTTTGAACGGAAGATATTTCCTTTTTCACCATAGCCCTCTATGGGCTTCCAAATATCCCTTTTCCAATTCCACAAGAACAGCCTTAGCGAAAGGCTTCTTGAAGGGAAAGATGTAACTCTGTGAGATGAATTAACAGAACACAGAGCAGTTTCTCAGAAAGCTTCTTTCCAGTTTTGAACGGAAGATATTTCCTATTTCACCAAAGCCCTCTATTTGCTTCCAAATATCCCTTTACCAATTCCACAAGAACAGCCTTAGCGAAAGGCTTCTTGAAGTTAAAGATGTAACTCTGTGAGATGAATTAACAGAACACAGAGCAGTTTCTCAGAAAGCTTCTTTCCAGTTTTGAACGGAAGATATTTCCTTTTTCACCATAGCCCTCTATGGGCTTCCAAATATCCCTTTGACAATTAAACAAGAACAGCCTTAGCGAAAGGCTTCTTGAAGGTAAAGATGTAACTCTGTGAGGTGAATTAACAGAACACAGAGCAGTTTCTCAGAAAGCTTCTTTCCGGTTTTGAACGGAAATTATTTCCTTTTTCACCATAGCCCTCTATGGGCTTCCAAATATCCCTTTGCCAATTCCACAAGAACAGCGTTAGCGAAAGGCTTCTTGAAGGGAAAGATGTAACTCTGTGAGATGAATTAACAGAACACAGAGCAGTTTCTCAGAAAGCTTCTTTCCAGTTTTGAACGGAAGATATTTCCTATTTCACCATAGCCCTCTATGGGCTTCCAAATATCCCTTTGCCAATTCCACAAGAACAGCCTTAGCGAAAGGATTCTTGAAGGGAAAGATGTAACTCTGTGAGATGAATTAACAGAACACACCGCAGTTTCTCAGAAAGCTTCTTTCCAGTTTTGAACGGAAGATATTTCCTTTTTCGCCATAGCCCTCTAAGGGCTTCCAAATATCTCTCTACCAATTCCACAAGAACAGCCTTAGCGAAAGGCTTCTTGAAGGGAAAGATGTAACTCTGTGAGATGAATTAACAGAACACAGAGCAGTTTCTCAGAAAGCTTCTTTCCAGTTTTGAACGGAAGATACTTCCTTTTTCACCATAGCCCTCTATGGGCTTCCAAATATCCCTTTTCCAATTCCACAAGAACAGCCTTAGCGAAAGGCTTCATGAAGGGAAAGATGTAACTCTGTGAGATGAATTAACAGAACACAGAGCAGTTTCTCAGAAAGCTTCTTTCCAGTTTTGAACGGAAGATATTTCCTTTTTCACCATAGCCCTCTATGAGCTTCAAAATATCCCTTTGCCAATTCCACAAGAACAGCCTTAGCCAAAGGCTTCTTGAAGGGAAAGATGTAACTCTGTGAGATGAATTAACAGAACACAGAGCAGTTTCTCAGAAAGCTTCTTTCCAGTTTTGAACGGAAGATATTTCCTTTTTCACCATAGCCCTCTATGGGCTTCCAAATATCCCTTTGCCAATTCCACAAGAACAGCCTTAGCGAAAGGCTTCTTGAAGGTAAAGATGGAACTCTGTGAGATGAATTAAGAGAACACAGAGCAGTTTCTCAGAAAGCTTCTTTCCAGTTTTGAACGGAAGATATTTCCTTTTTCACCTTAGCCCTCTATGGGCTTCCAAATATCCCTTTGCCAATTCCACAAGAACAGCCTTAGCGAAAGGCTTCTTGAAGGGAAAGATGTAACTCTGTGAGATGAATTAACAGAACACAGAGCAGTTTCTCAGAAAGCTTCTTTCCAGTTTTGAACGGAAGATATTTCCTTTTCCACCATAGCCCTCTACGGGCTTCCAAATATCCCTTTGCCAATTCCACAAGAACAGCCTCAGCGAAAGGCTTCTTGAAGGGAAAGATGTAACTCTGTGAGATGAATTAACAGAACACAGAGCAGTTTCTCAGAAAGCTTCTTTCCAGTTTTGAACGGAAGGTATTTCCTTTTTCACCATAGCCCTCTAAGGGCTTCCAAATATCCCTTTGCCAATACCACAAGAACAGCCTTAGCGAAAGGCTTCTTGAAGGGAAAGATGTAACTCTGTGAGATGAATTAACAGAACACAGAGCAGTTTCTCAGAAAGCTTCTTTCCAGTTTTGAACGGAAGATATTTCAATTTTCACCATAGCCCTCAATGGGCTTCCAAATATCCCTTTGCCAATTCCACAAGAACAGCCTTAGCGAAAGGCTTCTTGAAGGGAAAGATGTAACTCTGTGAGATGAATTAACAGAACACAGAGCAGTTTCTCAGAAAGCTTCTTTCCAGTTTTGAACGGAAGATATTTCCTTTTTCACCATAGCCCTCTATGAGCTTCCAAATATCCCTTTGCCAATTCCACAAGAACAGCCTTAGCGAAAGGCTTTTTGAAGGGAAAGACGTAACTCTGTGAGATAAATTAACAGAACACAGAGCAGTTTCTCAGAAAGCTTCTTTCCAGTTTTGAACGGAAGATATTTCCTTTTTCACCATAGCCCCCTATGGGTTTCCAAATATCCCTTTGCCAATTCCCCAAGAACAGCCTTAGCGAAAGACTTCTTGAAGGGAAAGATGTAACTCTGTGAGATGAATTAACAGAACACAGAGCAGTTTCTCAGAAAGCTTCTTTCCAGTTTTGAACGGAAGATATTTCCTTTTTCACCATAGCCCCCTATGGGCTTGCAAATATCCCTTGCCAATTCCACAAGAACAGCCTTAGCGAAAGGCTTCTTGAAGGGAAAGATGTAACTCTGTGAGATGAATTAACAGAACACAGAGCAGTTTCTCAGAAAGGTTCTTTCCAGTTTTGAACGGAAGATATTTCCTTTTTCACCATAGCCCTCTATGGGCTTCCAAATATCCCTTTGCCAATTGCACAAGAACAGCCTTAGCGAAAGGCTTCTTGAAGGGAAAGATGTAACTCTCTGAGATGAATTAACAGAACACACAGCAGTTTCTCAGAAAGCTTCTTTCCAGTTTTGAACGGAAGATATTTCCTTTTTCACCATAGCCCTCTATGGGCTTCCAAATATCCCTTTGCCAATTCCACAAGAACAGCCTTAGCGAAAGGCTTCTTGAAGGGAAAGATGTAACTCTGAGAGATGAATTAACAGAACACAGAGCACTTTTTCAGAAAGCTTCTTTCCAGTTTTGAACGGAAGATATTTCCTTTTTCACCATAGCCCTCTATGGGCTTCCAAATATCCCTTTGCCAATTCCAAAAGAACAGCCTTAGCGAAAGGCTTCTTGAAGGAAAAGACGTAACTCTGTGAGATGAATTAACAAAACACAGAGCAGTTTCTCAGAAAGCTTCTTTCCAGTTTTGAACGGAAGATATTTCAATTTTCACCATAGCCCTCTATGGGCTTCCAAATATCCCTTTGCCAATTCCACAAGAACAGCCTTAGCGAAAGGCTTCTTGAAGGGAAAGATGTAACTGTGTGAGATGAATTAACAGAACACAGAGCAGTTTCTCAGAAAGCTTCTTTCCAGTTTTGAACGGAAGATATTTCCTTTTTCACCATAGCCCTCTATGAGCTTCCAAATATCCCTTTGCCAATTCCACAAGAACAGCCTTAGCGAAAGGCTTCTTGAAGGGAAAGACGTAACTCTGTGAGATGAATTAACAGAACACAGAGCAGTTTCTCAGAAAGCTTCTTTCCAGTTTTGAACGGAAGATATTTCCTTTTTCACCATAGCCCCCTATGGGTTTCCTAATATCCCTTTGCCAATTCCCCAAGAACAGCCTTAGCGAAAGACTTCTTGAAGGGAAAGATGTAACTCTGTGAGATGAATTAACAGAACACAGAGCAGTTTCTCAGAAAGCTTCTTTCCAGTTTTGAACGGAAGATATTTCCTTTTTCACCATAGCCCTCTATGGGCTTCCAAATATCCCTTTGCCAATTCCACAAGAACAGCCTTAGCGAAAGGCTTCTTGAAGGGAAAGATGTAACTCTGTGAGATGAATTAACAGAACACAGAGCAGTTTCTCAGAAAGCTTCTTTACAGTTTTGAACGGAAGGTAATTCCTTTTTCACCATAGCCCTCTATGGGCTTCCAAATATCCCTTTGCCAATTCCACAAGAACAGCCTTAGCGAAAGGCTTCTTGAAGGGAAAGATGTAACTCTGTGAGATGAATTAACAGAACACAGAGCAGTTTCTCAGAAAGCTTCTTTCCAGTTTTGAACAGAAGATATTTCAATTTTCACCATAGCCCTCTATGGGCTTCCAAATATCCCTTTGCCAATTCCACAAGAACAGCCTTAGCGAAAGGCTTCTTGAAGGGAAAGATGTAACTCTGTGAGATGAATTAACAGAACACAGAGCAGTTTCTCAGAAAGCTTCTTTCCAGTTTTGAACGGAAGATATTTCCTTTTTCACCATAGCCCTCTATGAGCTTCCAAATATCCCTTTCCCAATCCCACAAGAACAGCCTTAGCGAAAGGCTTCTTGAAGGGAAAGACGTAACTCTGTGAGATGAATTAACAGAACACAGAGCAGTTTCTCAGAAAGCTTCTTTCCAGTTTTGAACGGAAGAAATTTCCTTTTTCACCATAGCCCTCTATGGGCTTCCAAATATCCCTTTGCCAATTCCACAAGAACAGCCTTAGCGAAAGGCTTCTTGAAGGGAAAGATGTAACTCTGTGAGATGAATTAACAGAACACAGAGCAGTTTCTCAGAAAGCTTCTTTCCAGTTTTGAACGGAAGATATTTCCTTTTTTACCATAGCCCTCTATGGGCTTCCAAATATCCCTTTGCCAATTCCAGAAGAACAGCCTTAGCGAAAGGCTTCTTGAAGGGAAAGATGTAACTCTGTGAGATGAATTAACAGAACACACAGCAGTTTCTCAGATAGCTTCTTTCCAGTTTTGAACGGAAGATATTTCCATTTTCACCATAGCCCTCTATGGGCTTCCAAATATCCCTTTGCCAATTCCAAAAGAACAGCCTTAGCGAAAGGCTTCTTGAAGGGAAAGATGTAACTCTGTGAGATGAATTAACAGAACACAGAGCGGTTTCTCAGAAAGCTTCTTTCCAGTTTTGAACGGAAGATATTTCCTTTTTCACCATAGCCCTCTAGGGGCTTCCAAATATCCCTTTGCCAATTCCACAAGAACAGCCTTAGCGAAAGGCTTCTTGAAGGGAAAGATGTAATTCTGTGATTTGAATTAACAGAACACAGAGCAGTTTCTCAGAAAGCTTCTTTCCAGTTTTGAACGGAAGATATTTCCTTTTTCACCATAGCCCTCTATGGGCTTCCAAATATCCCTTTTCCAATTCCACAAGAACAGCCTTAGCGAAAGGCTTCATGAAGGGAAAGATGTAACTCTGTGAGATGAATTAACAGAACACAGAGCAGTTTCTCAGAAAGCTTCTTTCCAGTTTTGAACGGAAGATATTTCCTTTTTCACCATAGCCCTCTATGAGCTTCAAAATATCCCTTTGCCAATTCCACAAGAACAGCCTTAGCCAAAGGCTTCTTGAAGGGAAAGATGTAACTCTGTGAGGTGAATTAACAGAACACAGAGCAGTTTCTCAGAAAGCTTCTTTCCAGTTTTGAACGGAAGATATTTCCTTTTTCACCATAGCCCTCTATGGGCTTCCAAATATCCCTTTGCCAATTCCACAAGAACAGCCTTAGCGAAAGGCTTCTTGAAGGGAAATATGGAACTCTGTGAGATGAATTAACAGAACACAGAGCAGTTTCTCAGAAAGCTTCTTTCCAGTTTTGAACGGAAGATATTTCCTTTTTCACCTTAGCCCTCTATGGGCTTCCAAATATCCCTTTGCCAATTCCACAAGAACAGCCTTAGCGAAAGGCTTCTTGAAGGGAAAGATGTAACTCTGTGAGATGAATTAACAGAACACAGAGCAGTTTCTCAGAAAGCTTCTTTCCAGTTTTCAACGGAAGATATTTCCTTTTTCACCATAGCCCTCTATGGGCTTCCAAATATCCCTTTGCCAATTCCACAAGAACAGCCTTAGCGAAAGGCTTCTTGAAGGGAAAGATGTAACTCTGTGAGATGAATTAACAGAACACAGAGCAGTTTCTCAGAAAGCTTCTTTCCAGTTTTGAACGGAAGATATTTCCTTTTTTACCATAGCCCTCTATGGGCTTCCAAATATCCCTTTGCCAATTTCACAAGAACAGCCTTAGCGAAAGGCTTCTTGAAGGGAAAGATGTAACTCTGTGAGATGAATGAACAGAACACAGAGCAGTTTCTCAGAAAGCTTCTTTCCAGTTTTGAACGGAAGATATTTCCTTTTTCACCATAGCCCTCTATGGGCTTCCAAATATCCCTTTGCCAATTCCACAAGAACAGCCTTAGCGAAAGGCTTCTTGAAGGGAAAGATGTAACTCTGTGAGATGAATTAACAGAACACACAGCAGTTTCTCAGAAAGCTTCTTTCCAGTTTTGAACGGAAGATATTTCCTTTTTCACCATAGCCCTCTATGGGCTTCCAAATATCCCTTTGCCAATTCCACAAGAACAGCCTTAGCGAAAGGCTTCTTGAAGGGAAAGATGTAACTCTGTGAGATGAATTAACAGAACACAGAGCAGTTTCTCAGAAAGCTTCTTTCCAGTTTTGAACGGAAGATATTTCCTTTTTCACCATAGCCCTCTATGGGCTTCCAAATATCCCTTTTCCAATTCCACAAGAACAGCCTTAGCGAAAGGCTTCATGAAGGGAAAGATGTAACTCTGTGAGATGAATTAACAGAACACAGAGCAGTTTCTCAGAAAGCTTCTTTCCAGTTTTGAACGGAAGATATTTCCTTTTTCACCATAGCCCTCTATGAGCTTCAAAATATCCCTTTGCCAATTCCACAAGAACAGCCTTAGCCAAAGGCTTCTTGAAGGGAAAGATGTAACTCTGTGAGGTGAATTAACAGAACACAGAGCAGTTTCTCAGAAAGCTTCTTTCCAGTTTTGAACGGAAGATATTTCCTTTTTCACCATAGCCCTCTATGGGCTTCCAAATATCCCTTTGCCAATTCCACAAGAACAGCCTTAGCGAAAGGCTTCTTGAAGGGAAATATGGAACTCTGTGAGATGAATTAACAGAACACAGAGCAGTTTCTCAGAAAGCTTCTTTCCAGTTTTGAACGGAAGATATTTCCTTTTTCACCTTAGCCCTCTATGGGCTTCCAAATATCCCTTTGCCAATTCCACAAGAACAGCCTTAGCGAAAGGCTTCTTGAAGGGAAAGATGTAACTCTGTGAGATGAATTAACAGAACACAGAGCAGTTTCTCAGAAAGCTTCTTTCCAGTTTTCAACGGAAGATATTTCCTTTTTCACCATAGCCCTCTATGGGCTTCCAAATATCCCTTTGCCAATTCCACAAGAACAGCCTTAGCGAAAGGCTTCTTGAAGGGAAAGATGTAACTCTGTGAGATGAATTAACAGAACACAGAGCAGTTTCTCAGAAAGCTTCTTTCCAGTTTTGAACGGAAGATATTTCCTTTTTTACCATAGCCCTCTATGGGCTTCCAAATATCCCTTTGCCAATTTCACAAGAACAGCCTTAGCGAAAGGCTTCTTGAAGGGAAAGATGTAACTCTGTGAGATGAATGAACAGAACACAGAGCAGTTTCTCAGAAAGCTTCTTTCCAGTTTTGAACGGAAGATATTTCCTTTTTCACCATAGCCCTCTATGGGCTTCCAAATATCCCTTTGCCAATTCCACAAGAACAGCCTTAGCGAAAGGCTTCTTGAAGGGAAAGATGTAACTCTGTGAGATGAATTAACAGAACACACAGCAGTTTCTCAGAAAGCTTCTTTCCAGTTTTGAACGGAAGATATTTCCTTTTTCACCATAGCCCTCTATGGGCTTCCAAATATCCCTTTGCCAATTCCACAAGAACAGCCTTAGCGAAAGGCTTCTTGAAGGGAAAGATGTAACTCTGTGAGATGAATTAACAGAACACAGAGCAGTTTCTCAGAAAGCTTCTTTACAGTTTTGAACGGAAGGTATTTCCTTTTTCACCATAGCCCTCTATGGGCTTCCAAATATCCCTTTGCCAATTCCACAAGAACAGCCTTAGCGAAAGGCTTCTTGAAGGGAAAGATGTAACTCTGTGAGATGAATTAACAGAACACAGAGCAGTTTCTCAGAAAGCTTCTTTCCAGTTTTGAACGGAAGATATTTCAATTTTCACCATAGCCCTCTATGGGCTTCCAAATATCCCTTTGCCAATTCCACAAGAACAGCCTTAGCGAAAGGCTTCTTGAAGGGAAAGATGTAACTGTGTGAGATGAATTAACAGAACACAGAGCAGTTTCTCAGAAAGCTTCTTTCCAGTTTTGAACGGAAGATATTTCCTTTTTCAAAATAGCCCTCTATGAGCTTCCAAATATCCCTTTGCCAATTCCACAAGAACAGCCTTAGCGAAAGTCTTCTTGAAGGGAAAGACGTAACTCTGTGAGATGAATTAACAGAACACAGAGCAGTTTCTCAGAAAGCTTCTTTCCAGTTTTGAACGGAAGATATTTCCTTTTTCACCATAGCCCCCTATGGGTTTCCAAATATCCCTTTGCCAATTCCCCAAGAACAGCCTTAGCGAAAGACTTCTTGAAGGGAAAGATGTAACTCTGTGAGATGAATTAACAGAACACAGAGCAGTTTCTCAGAAAGCTTCTTTCCAGTTTTGAACGGAAGATATTTCCTTTTTCACCATAGCCCTCTATGGGCTTCCAAATATCCCTTTGCCAATTCCACAAGAACAGCCTTAGCGAAAGGCTTCTTGAAGGGAAAGATGTAACTCTGTGAGATGAATTAACAGAACACAGAGCAGATTCTCAGAAAGCTTCTTTCCTGTTTTGAACGGAAGATATTTCCTTTTTCACCATAGCCCTCTATGGGCTTCCAAATATCCCTTTGCCAATTCCACAAGAACAGCCTTAGCGAAAGGCTTCTTGAAGGGAAAGACGTAACTCTGTGAGATGAATTAACAGAACACAGAGCAGTTTCTCAGAAAGCTTCATTCCAGTTTTGAACGGAAGATATTTCCTTTTTCACCATAGCCCTCTATGGGCTTCCAAATATCCCTTTGCCAATTCCCCAAGAACAGCCTTAGCGAAAAGCTTCTTGAAGGGAAAGATGTAACTCTGTGAGATGAATTAACAGAACACAGAGCAGTTTCTCAGAAAGCTTCTTTCCAGTTTTGAACGGAAGATATTTCCTTTTTCACCATAGCCCTCTATGGTCTTCGAAATATCCCATTGCCAATTCCACAAGAACAGCCTTAGCGAAAGGCTTCTTGAAGGGAAAGATGTAACTCTGTGAGATGAATTAACAGAACACAGAGCAGTTTCTCAGAAAGCTTCTTTCCAGTTTTGAACGGAAGATATTTCCTTTTTCACCATAGCCCTCTATGGGCTTCCAAATATCCCTTTTCCAATTCCACAAGAACAGCCTTAGCGAAAGGCTTCTTGAAGGGAAAGATGTAACTCTGTGAGATGAATTAACAGAACACAGAGTAGTTTCTCAGAAAGCTTCTTTCCAGTTTTGAACGGAAGATATTTCCTATTTCACCAAAGCCCTCTATTTGCTTCCAAATATCCCTTTACCAATTCCACAAGAACAGCCTTAGCGAAAGGCTTCTTGAAGTTAAAGATGTAACTCTGTGAGATGAATTAACAGAACACAGAGCAGTTTCTCAGAAAGCTTCTTTCCAGTTTTGAACGGAAGATATTTCCTTTTTCACCACAGCCCTATCTGGGCTTCCAAATATCCCTTTGCCAATTAAACAAGAACAGCCTTAGCGAAAGGCTTCTTGAAGGGAAAGATGTAACTCTGTGAGGTGAATTAACAGAACACAGAGCAGTTTCTCAGAAAGCTTCTTTTCGGTTTTGAACGGAAATTATTTCCTTTTTCACCATAGCCCTCTATGGGCTTCCAAATATCCCTTTGCCAATTCTACAAGAACAGCGTTAGCGAAAGGCTTCTTGAAGGGAAAGATGTAACTCTGTGAGATGAATTAACAGAACACAGAGCAGTTTCTCAGAAAGCTTCTTTCCAGTTTTGAACGGAAGATATTTCCTATTTCACCATAGCCCTCTATGGGCTTCCAAATATCCCTTTGCCAATTCCACAAGAACAGCCTTAGCGAAAGGATTCTTGAAGGGAAAGATGTAACTCTGTGAGATGAATTAACAGAACACAGAGCAGTTTCTCAGAAAGCTTCTTTCCAGTTTTGAACGGAAGATATTTCCTTTTTCGCCATAGCCCTCTAAGGGCTTCCAAATATCTCTTTACCAATTCCACAAGAACAGCCTTAGCGAAAGGCTTCTTGAAGGGAAAGATGGAACTCTGTGAGATGAATTAACAGAACACAGAGCAGTTTCTCAGAAAGCTTCTTTCCAGTTTTGAACGGAAGATATTTCCTTTTTCACCATAGCCCTCTATGGGCTTCCAAATATCCCTTTGCCAATTCCACAAGAACAGCCTTAGCGAAAGGCTTCTTGAAGGGAAAGATGTAACTCTGAGAGATGTATTAACAGAACACAGAGCACTTTTTCAGAAAGCTTCTTTCCAGTTTTGAACGGAAGATATTTCCTTTTTCACCATAGCCCTCTATGGGCTTCCAAATATCCCTTTGCCAATTCCAAAAGAACAGCCTTAGCGAAAGGCTTCTTGAAGGAAAAGACGTAACTCTGTGAGATGAATTAACAAAACACAGAGCAGTTTCTCAGAAAGCTTCTTTCCAGTTTTGAACGGAAGATATTTCCTTTTTCACCATAGCCCTCTATGGACTTCCAAATATCCCTTTGCCAATTCCACAAGAACAGCCTTAGCGAAAGGCTTCTTGAAGGGAAAGATGTAACTCTGTGAGATGAATTAACAGAACACAGAGCAGTTTCTCAGAAAGCTTCTTTCCAGTTTTGAACGGAAGATATTTCCTTTTCCACCATAGCCCTCTACGGGCTTCCAAATATCCCTTTGCCAATTCCACAAGAACAGCCTTAGCGAAAGGCTTCTTGAATGGAAAGATGTAACTCTGTGAGACTAATTAACAGAACACAGAGCAGTTTCTCAGAAAGCTTCTTTCCAGTTTTGAACGGAAGATATTTCGTTTTTCACCATAGAACTCTATGGGCTTCCAAATATCCCTTTGCCAATTCCACAAGAACAGCCTTAGCGAAAGGCTTCTTGAAGGGAAAGATGTAACTCTGTGAGATGAATTAACAGAACACAGAGCAGTTTCTCAGAAAGCTTCTTTCCGGTTTTGAACGGAAGATATTTCCTTTTTCACCATAGCCCTCTATGGGCTTCCAAATATCCCTTTGCCAATTCCACAAGAACAGCCTTAGCGAAAGGCTTCTTGAAGGGAAAGATGTAACTCTGTGAGATGAATTAACAGAACACAGAGCAGTTTCTCAGAAAGCTTCTTTCCAGTTTTCAACGGAAGATATTTCCTTTTTCACCATAGCCCTCTATGGGCTTCCAAACATCCCTTTGCCAATTCCACAAGAACAGCCTTAGCGAAAGGCTTCTTGAAGGGAAAGATGTAACTCTGTGAGATGAATTAACAGAACACAGAGCAGTTTCTCAGAAAGCTTCTTTCCAGTTTTGAACGGAAGATATTTCCTTTTTTACCATAGCCCTCTATGGACTTCCAAATATCCCTTTGCCAATTTCACAAGAACAGCCTTAGCGAAAGGCTTCTTGAAGGGAAAGATGTAACTCTGTGAGATGAATGAACAGAACACAGAGCAGTTTCTCAGAAAGCTTCTTTCCAGTTTTGAACGGAAGATATTTCCTTTTTCACCATAGCCCTCTATGGGCTTCCAAATATCCCTTTGCCAATTCCACAAGAACAGCCTTAGCGAAAGGCTTCTTGAAGGGAAAGATGTAACTCTGTGAGATGAATTAACAGAACACACAGCAGTTTCTCAGAAAGCTTCTTTCCAGTTTTGAACGGAAGATATTTCCTTTTTCACCATAGCCCTCTATGGGCTTCCAAATATCCCTTTGCCAATTCCACAAGAACAGCCTTAGCGAAAGGCTTCTTGAAGGGAAAGATGTAACTCTGTGAGATGAATTAACAGAACACAGAGCAGTTTCTCAGAAAGCTTCTTTACAGTTTTGAACGGAAGGTATTTCCTTTTTCACCATAGCCCTCTATGGGCTTCCAAATATCCCTTTGCCAATTCCACAAGAACAGCCTTAGCGAAAGGCTTCTTGAAGGGAAAGATGTAACTCTGTGAGATGAATTAACAGAACACAGAGCAGTTTCTCAGAAAGCTTCTTTCCAGTTTTGAACGGAAGATATTTCAATTTTCACCATAGCCCTCTATGGGCTTCCAAATATCCCTTTGCCAATTCCACAAGAACAGCCTTAGCGAAAGGCTTCTTGAAGGGAAAGATGTAACTGTGTGAGATGAATTAACAGAACACAGAGCAGTTTCTCAGAAAGCTTCTTTCCAGTTTTGAACGGAAGATATTTCCTTTTTCACCATAGCCCTCTATGAGCTTCCAAATATCCCTTTGCCAATTCCACAAGAACAGCCTTAGCGAAAGGCTTCTTGAAGGGAAAGACGTAACTCTGTGAGATGAATTAACAGAACACAGAGCAGTTTCTCAGAAAGCTTCTTTCCAGTTTTGAACGGAAGATATTTCCTTTTTCACCATAGCCCCCTATGGGTTTCCAAATATCCCTTTGCCAATTCCCCAAGAACAGCCTTAGCGAAAGACTTCTTGAAGGGAAAGATGTAACTCTGTGAGATGAATTAACAGAACACAGAGCAGTTTCTCAGAAAGCTTCTTTCCAGTTTTGAACGGAAGATATTTCCTTTTTCACCATAGCCCTCTATGGGCTTCCAAATATCCCTTTGCCAATTCCACAAGAACAGCCTTAGCTAAAGGCTTCTTGAAGGGAAAGATGTAACTCTGTGAGATGAATTAACAGAACACAGAGCAGTTTCTCAGAAAGCTTCTTTACAGTTTTGAACGGAAGGTAATTCCTTTTTCACCATAGCCCTCTATGGGCTTCCAAATATCCCTTTGCCAATTCCACAAGAACAGCCTTAGCGAAAGGCTTCTTGAAGGGAAAGATGTAACTCTGTGAGATGAATTAACAGAACACAGAGCAGTTTCTCAGAAAGCTTCTTTCCAGTTTTGAACGGAAGATATTTCAATTTTCCCCATAGCCCTCTAAGGGCTTCCAAATATCCCTTTGCCAATTCCACAAGAACAGCCTTAGCGAAAGGCTTCTTGAAGGGAAAGATGTAACTCTGTGAGATGAATTAACAGAACACAGAGCAGTTTCTCAGAAAGCTTCTTTCCAGTTTTGAACGGAAGATATTTCCTTTTTCACCATAGCCCTCTATGAGCTTCCAAATATCCCTTTCCCAATCCCACAAGAACAGCCATAGCGAAAGGCTTCTTGAAGGGAAAGACGTAACTCTATGAGATGAATTAACAGAACACAGAGCAGTTTCTCAGAAAGCTTCTTTCCAGTTTTGAACGGAAGATATTTCCTTTTTCACCATAGCCCCCTATGGGTTTCCAAATATCCCTTTGCCAATTCCCCAAGAACAGCCTTAGCGAAAGACTTCTTGAAGGGAAAGATGTAACTCTGTGAGATGAATTAACAGAACACAGAGCAGTTTCTCAGAAAGCTTCTTTCCAGTTTTGAACGGAAGATATTTCCTTTTTCACCATAGCCCCCTATGGGCTTCCAAATATCCCTTTGCCAATTCCACAAGAACAGCCTTAGCGAAAGGCTTCTTGAAGGGAAAGATGTAACTCTGTGAGATGAATTAACAGAACACAGAGCAGTTTCTCAGAAAGCTTCTTTCCAGTTTTGAACGGAAGATATTTCCTTTTTCACCATAGCCCTCTATGGGCTTCCAAATATCCCTTTGCCAATTCCACAAGAACAGCCTTAGCGAAAGGCTTCTTGAAGGGAAAGATGTAACTCTGTGAGATGAAATAACAGAACACAGAGCAGTTTCTCAGAAGGCTTCTTTCCAGTTTTGAACGGAAGATATTTCCTTTTTCACCTTAGCCCTCTATGGGCTTCCAAATATCCCTTTGCCAATTCCACAAGAACAGCCTTAGCGAAAGGCTTCTTGAAGGGAAAGATGTAACTCTGTGAGATGAATTAACAGAACACAGAGCAGTTTCTCAGAAAGCTTCTTTTCAGTTTTGAACGGAAGATATTTCCTTTTCCACCATAGCCCTCTACGGGCTTCCAAATATCCCTTTGCCAATTCCACAAGAACAGCCTTAGCGAAAGGCTTCTTGAAGGGAAAGATGTAACTCTGTGAGATGAATTAACAGAACACAGAGCAGTTTCTCAGAAAGCTTCTTTCCAGTTTTGAACGGAAGATATTTCGTTTTTCACCAAAGAACTCTATGGGCTTCCAAATATCCCTTTGCCAATTCCACAAGAACAGCCTTAGCGAAAGGCTTCTTGAAGGGAAAGATGTAACTCTGTGAGATGAATTAACAGAACACAGAGCAGTTTCTCAGAAAGCTTCTTTCCAGTTTTGAACGGAAGAAATTTCCTTTTTCACCATAGCCCTCAATGGGCTTCCAAATATCCCTTTGCCAATTCCACAAGAACAGCCTTAGCGAAAGGCTTCTTGAAGGGAAAGATGTAACTCTGTGAGATGAATTAACAGAACACAGAGCAGTTTCTCAGAAAGCTTTTTCCAGTTTTGAACGGAAGATATTTCCTTTTTTACCATAGCCCTCTATGGGCTTCCAAATATCCCTTTGCCAATTCCAGAAGAACAGCCTTAGCGAAAGGCTTCTTGAAGGGAAAGATGTAACTCTGTGAGATGAATTAACAGAACACACAGCAGTTTCTCAGAAAGCTTCTTTCCACTTTTGAACGGAAGATATTTCCTTTTTCACTATAGCCCTCTATAGGCTTCCAAATATCCCTTTTCCAATTCCACAAGAACAGCCTTAGCGAAAGGCTTCTTGAAGGGAAAGATGTAACTCTGTGAGATGAATTAACAGAACACAGAGCAGTTTCTCAGAAAGCTTCTTTCCAGTTTTGAACGGAAGATATTTATTTTTCACCATAGCCCTCTATGAGCTTCCAAATATCCCTTTGCCAATTCCCCAAGAACAGCCTTAGCGAAAGGTTTCTTGAAGGGAAAGACGTAACTCTGTGAGATGAATTAACAGAACACAGAGCAGTTTCTCAGAAAGCTTCTTTCCAGTTTTGAACGGAAGATATTTCCTTTTTCACCATAGCCCCCTATGGGTTTCCAAATATCCCTTTGCCAATTCCCCAAGAACAGCCTTAGCGAAAGACTTCTTGAAGGGAAAGATGTAACTCTGTGAGATGAATTAAGAGAACACAGAGCAGTTTCTCAGAAAGCTTCTTTCCAGTTTTGAACGGAAGATATTTCCTTTTTCACCATAGCCCCCTATGGGCTTCCAAATATCCCTTTGCCAATTCCACAAGAACAGCCTTAGCGAAAGGCTTCTTGAAGGGAAAGATGTAACTCTGTGAGATGAATTAACAGAACACAGAGCAGTTTCTCAGAAAGCTTCTTTCCTGTTTTGAACGGAAGATATTTCCTTTTTCACCATAGCCCTCTATGGGCTTCCAAATATCCCTTTGCCAATTCCACAAGAACAGCCTTAGCGAAAGGCTTCTTGAAGGGAAAGATGTAACTCTGTGAGATGAATTAACAGAACACAGAGCAGTTTCTCAGAAAGCTTCTTTCCAGTTTTGAACGGAAGATATTTCCTTTTTCACCATAGCCCTCTATGGGCTTCCAAATATCCCTTTGCCAATTCCACAAGAACAGCCTTAGCGAAAGGCTTCTTGAAGGGAAAGACGTAACTCTGTGAGATGAATTAACAGAACACAGAGCAGTTTCTCAGAAAGCTTCTTTCCAGTTTTGAACGGAAGATATTTCCTTTTTCACCATAGCCCTCTATGGGCTTCCAAATATCCCTTTGCCAATTCCCCAAGAACAGCCTTAGCGAAAAGCTTCTTGAAGGGAAAGATGTAACTCTGTGAGATGAATTAAGAGAACACAGAGCAGTTTCTCAGAAAGCTTCTTTCCAGTTTTGAACGGAAGATATTTCCTTTTTCACCATAGCCCCCTATGGGCTTCCAAATATCCCTTTGCCAATTCCACAAGAACAGCCTTAGCGAAAGGCTTCTTGAAGGGAAAGATGTAACTCTGAGAGATGAATTAACAGAACACAGAGCAGTTTCTCAGAAAGCTTCTTTCCAGTTTTGAACGGAAGATATTTCCTTTTTCACCATAGCCCTCTATGGGCTTCCAAATATCCCTTTGCCAATTCCACAAGAACAGCCTTAGCGAAAGGCTTCTTGAAGGAAAAGACGTAACTCTGTGAGATGAATTAACAAAACACAGAGCAGTTTCTCAGAAAGCTTCTTTCCAGTTTTGAACGGAAGATATTTCCTTTTTCACCATAGCCCTCTATGGGCTTCCAAATATCCCTTTGCCAATTCCACAAGAACAGCCTTATCGAAAGGCTTCTTGAAGGGAAAGATGTAACTCTGTGAGATGAATTAACAGAACACAGAGCAGTTTCTCAGAAAGCTTCTTTCCAGTTTTGAACGGAAGATATTTCCTTTTTCACCATAGCCCTCTATGGGCTTCCAAATATCCCTTTGCCAATTCCACAAGAACAGCCTTAGCGAAAGGCTTCTTGAAGGGAAAGATGTAACTCTGTGAGATGAATTAACAGAACACAGAGCAGTTTCTCAGAAAGCTTCTTTCCAGTTTTGAACGGAAGATATTTCCTTTTTCACCATAGCCCTCTATGGGCTTCCAAATATCCCTTTGCCAATTCCAAAAGAACAGCCTTAGCGAAAGGCTTCTTGAAGGGAAAGATGTAACTCTGTGAGATGAATTAACAGAACACAGAGCGGTTTCTCAGAAAGCTTCTTTCCAGTTTTGAACGGAAGATATTTCCTTTTTCACCATAGCCCTCTAGGGGCTTCCAAATATCCCTTTGCCAATTCCACAAGAACAGCCTTAGCGAAAGGCTTCTTGAAGGGAAAGATGTAATTCTGTGATTTGAATTAACAGAACACAGAGCAGTTTCTCAGAAAGCTTCTTTCCAGTTTTGAACGGAAGATATTTCCTTTTTCACCATAGCCCTCTATGGGCTTCCAAATATCCCTTTTCCAATTCCACAAGAACAGCCTTAGCGAAAGGCTTCATGAAGGGAAAGATGTAACTCTGTGAGATGAATTAACAGAACACAGAGCAGTTTCTCAGAAAGCTTCTTTCCAGTTTTGAACGGAAGATATTTCCTTTTTCACCATAGCCCTCTATGAGCTTCAAAATATCCCTTTGCCAATTCCACAAGAACAGCCTTAGCCAAAGGCTTCTTGAAGGGAAAGATGTAACTCTGTGAGATGAATTAACAGAACACAGAGCAGTTTCTCAGAAAGCTTCTTTCCAGTTTTGAACGGAAGATATTTCCTTTTTCACCATAGCCCTCTATGGGCTTCCAAATATCCCTTTGCCAATTCCACAAGAACAGCCTTAGCGAAAGGCTTCTTGAAGGTAAAGATGGAACTCTGTGAGATGAATTAACAGAACACAGAGCAGTTTCTCAGAAAGCTTCTTTCCAGTTTTGAACGGAAGATATTTCCTTTTTCACCTTAGCCCTCTATGGGCTTCCAAATATCCCTTTGCCAATTCCACAAGAACAGCCTTAGCGAAAGGCTTCTTGAAGGGAAAGATGTAACTCTGTGAGATGAATTAACAGAACACAGAGCAGTTTCTCAGAAAGCTTCTTTCCAGTTTTCAACGGAAGATATTTCCTTTTTCACCATAGCCCTCTATGGGCTTCCAAATATCCCTTTGCCAATTCCACAAGAACAGCCTTAGCGAAAGGCTTCTTGAAGGGAAAGATGTAACTCTGTGAGATGAATTAACAGAACACAGAGCAGTTTCTCAGAAAGCTTCTTTCCAGTTTTGAACGGAAGATATTTCCTTTTTTACCATAGCCCTCTATGGGCTTCCAAATATCCCTTTGCCAATTTCACAAGAACAGCCTTAGCGAAAGGCTTCTTGAAGGGAAAGATGTAACTCTGTGAGATGAATGAACAGAACACAGAGCAGTTTCTCAGAAAGCTTCTTTCCAGTTTTGAACGGAAGATATTTCCTTTTTCACCATAGCCCTCTATGGGCTTCCAAATATCCCTTTGCCAATTCCACAAGAACAGCCTTAGCGAAAGGCTTCTTGAAGGGAAAGATGTAACTCTGTGAGATGAATTAACAGAACACACAGCAGTTTCTCAGAAAGCTTCTTTCCAGTTTTGAACGGAAGATATTTCCTTTTTCACCATAGCCCTCTATGGGCTTCCAAATATCCCTTTGCCAATTCCACAAGAACAGCCTTAGCGAAAGGCTTCTTGAAGGGAAAGATGTAACTCTGTGAGATGAATTAACAGAACACAGAGCAGTTTCTCAGAAAGCTTCTTTACAGTTTTGAACGGAAGGTATTTCCTTTTTCACCATAGCCCTCTATGGGCTTCCAAATATCCCTTTGCCAATTCCACAAGAACAGCCTTAGCGAAAGGCTTCTTGAAGGGAAAGATGTAACTCTGTGAGATGAATTAACAGAACACAGAGCAGTTTCTCAGAAAGTTTCTTTCCAGTTTTGAACGGAAGATATTTCCTTTTTCACCATAGCCCTCTTTGTGCTTCCAAATATCCCTTTGCCAATTCCACTAGAACAGGCTTAGCAAAAGGCTTCTTGAAATGAAAGATGTAACTTCGTGAGATGAACTAACAGAACACAGAGCAGTTTCTCAGAATGCTTCTTTCCAGTTTTGAACGGAAGATGTTTTCTTTTTCACCATAGCCCTCTATGAGCTTCCAAATATCCCTTTGCCAATTACAGAAGAACAGCCTTAGCCAAAGGCTTCTTGAAGGGAAAGATGTAACTCTGTGAGATGAATTAACAGAACACAGAGCAGTTTCTCAGAAAGCTTCTTTCCAGTTTTGAACGGAAGATATTTCCTTTTTCAACGTAGCCCTCTATGGGCTTCCAAATATCCCTTTGCCAATTCCACAAGAACAGCCTTAGCGAAAGGCTTCTTGAAGGGAAAGATGGAACTCTTTGAGATGAATTAACAGAACACAGAGCAGTTTCTCAGAAAGCTTCTTTCCAGATTTCAACGGAAGATATTTCCTTTTTCACCATAGCCCTCTATGGGCTTCCAAATATCGCTTTGCCAATTCCACAAGAACAGCCTTAGCGAAAGGCTTCTTGAAGGGAAAGATGTAACTCTGTGAGATGAATTAACAGAACACAGAGCAGTTTCTCAGAAAGCTTTTTTCCAGTTTTGAACGGAAGATATTTCCTTTTTCACCATAGCCCTCTATGGGCTTCCAAATATCCCTTTGCCAATTCCACAAGAACAGCCTTAGCGAAAGGCTTCTTGAAGGGAAAGATGTAACTCTGTGAGATGAATTAACAGAACACAGAGCAGTTTCTCAGAAAGCTTCTTCCCAGTTTTGAACGGAAGATAATTCCTTTTTCACCATAGCCCTCTATGGGCTTCCAAATATCCCTTTGCCAATTCCACAAGAACTGCCTTAGCGAAAGGCTTCTTGAAGGGAAAGATGTAACTCTGTAAGATGAATTAACAGAACACAGAGCAGTTTCTCAGAAAGCTTCCTTCCAGTTTTGAAAGGAAGATATTTCCTTTTTCACCATAGCCCTCTATGGTCTTCCAAATATCCCTTTGCCAATTCCACAAGAACAGCCTTAGCGAAAGGCTTCTTGAAGGGAAAGATGTAACTCTGTGAGATGAATTAACAGAACACAGAGCAGTTTCTCAGAAAGCTTCTTTCCAGTTTTGAACGGAAGATATTTCCTTTTTCACCATAGCCCTCTATGGGCTTCCAAATATCCCTTTTCCAATTCCACAAGAACAGCCTTAGCGAAAGGCTTCTTGAAGGGAAAGATGTAACTCTGTGAGATGAATTAACAGAACACAGAGCAGTTTCTCTGAAAGCTTCTTTCCAGTTTTGAACGGAAGATATTTCCTTTTTCACCATAGCCCTCTATGGGCTTCCAAATATCCCTTTGCCAATTCCACAAGAACAGCCTTAGCGAAAGGTTTCTTGAAGGGAAAGATGTAACTCTGTGAGATGAATGAACAGAACACAGAGCAGTTTCTCAGAAAGCTTATTTCCAGTTTTGAACGGAAGATATTTCCTTTTTCATCATAGCCCTCTATGGGCTTCCAAATATCCCTTTACCAATTCCACAAGAACAACCTTAGCGAAAGGCTTCTTGAAGGGAAAGATGTAACTCTGTTAGATGAATTAACAGAACACAGAGCAGTTTCTCAGAAAGCATCTTTCCAGTTTTGAACGGAAGATATTTCCTTTTTCACCATAGCCCTCTATGGGCTTCCAAATATCCCTTTGCCAATTCCACAAGAACAGCCTTAGCGAAAGGCTTCTTGAAGGGAAAGATGTAACTCTGTGACATGAATTAACAGAACACAGAGCAGATTCTCAGAAAGCTTCTTTCCAGTTTTCAACGGAAGATATTTCCTTTTTCACCATAGCCCTCTATGTTCTTCCAAATATCTCCTTACCAATTCCACAATAACAGCCTTAGCGAAAGGCTTCCTGAAGGGAAAGATGTAACTCTGTGAGATGAATTAACAGAACACAGAGCAGTTTCTCAGAAAGCATCTTTCCAGTTTTTAACGGAAGATATTTCCTTTTTCACCATAGCCCTCTATGGGCTTCCAAATATCCCTTTTCCAATTCCACAAAAACAGCCTTAGCGAACGGCTTCTTGAAGGGAAAGATGTAACTCTGTGAGATGAATTAACAGAACACAGAGCAGTTTCTCAGAAAGCTTCTTTCCAGTTTTGAGGAAAGATATTTCCTATTTCACCAAAGCCCTCTATTTGCTTCCAAATATCCCTTTGCCAATTCCACAAGAACAGCCTTAGCGAAAGGTTACTTGAAGGGAAAGATGTAACTCTGTGAGATGAATTAACAGAACACAGAGCAGTTTCTCAGATAGCTTCTTTCCAGTTTTGAACGGAAGATATTTCCTTTTTCACCATAGCCCTCTATGGGCTTCCAAATATCCCTTTACCAATTCCAAAAGAACAGCCTTAGCGAAAGGCTTCTTGAAGGGAAAGATGTAACTCTGTGAGATGAATTAACAGAACACAGAGCAGTTTCTCAGAAAGCTTCTTTCCAGTTTGGAACAGAAGATATTTCCTTTTTCACCATAGCCCTCTAGGGGCTTCCGAATATCCCTTTGCCAATTGCACAAGAATAGCCTTACCGAAAGGCTTCTTGAAGGGAAAGATGTAACTCTGTGAGTTGAATTAACAGAACACAGAGCAGTTTCTCAGAAAGCTTCTTTCCAGTTTTGAACGGAAGATATTTCCTTTTTCACCATAGCCCTCTATGGGCTTCCAAATATCCCTTTTCCAATTCCACAACAACAGCCTTAGCGAAAGGCTTCTTGAAGGGAAAGATGTAACTCTGTGAGATGAATTAACAGAACACGGAGCTGTTTCTCAGAAAGCTTCTTTCCAGTTTTGAACGGAAGATATTTCCTATTTCACCAAAGCCCTCTATTTGCTTCCAAATATCCCTTTGCCAATTACACAAGAACAGCCTTAGCGAAAGGCTTCTTGAAGGGAAAGATGTAACTCTGTGAGATGAATTAACAGAACACAGAGCAGTTTCTCAGATAGCTTCTTTCCAGTTTTGAACGGAAGATATTTCCTTTTTCACCATAGCCCTCTATGGGCTTCCAAATATCCTTTTGCCAATTCCAAAAGAACAGCCTTAGCGAAAGGCTTCTTGAAGGGAAAGATGTAACTCTGTGAAATGAATTATCAGAACACAGAGCAGTTTCTCAGAAAGCTTCTTTCCAGTTTTGAACAGAAGATATTTCTTTTTCACCAAAGCCCTCTAGGGGCTTCCAAATATCCCTTTGCCAATTCCACAAGAACAGCCTTAGCGAAAGGCTTCTTGAAGGGAAAGATGTAACTCTGTGAGTTGAATTAACAGAACACAGAGCAGTTTCTCAGAAAGCTTCTTTCCAGTTTTGAACGGAAGATATTTCCTTTTTCACGATAGCCCTCTATGGGCTTCCAAATATCCCTTTTCCAATTCCACAAGAACAGCCTTAGCGAAAGGCTTCTTTAAGGGAAAAATGTAACTCTGTGAGATGAATTAACAGAACACAGAGCAGTTTCTCAGAAAGCTTCTTTCCAGTTTTGAACGGAAGATATTTCCTTTTTCACGATAGCACATTAAGGGCTTCAAAATACCCTTTGCCAATTCCACAAGAACAGCCCTAGCGAAAGGCTTCTTGAAGGGAAAGATGTAACTCTGTGAGATGAATTAACAGAACACAGAGCAGTTTCTCAGAAAGCTTCTTTCAAGTTTTGAACGGAAGATATTTCCTTTTTCACCATAGCCCTCTATGGGCTTCCAAATATCCCTTTGCCAATTCCACAAGAACAGCCTTAGCGAAAGGCTTCTTGAAGGGAAAGATGTAACTCTGTGAGGTGAATTAACAGAACACAGAGCAGTTTCTCAGAAAGCTTCTTTCCGGTTTTGAACGGAAATTATTTCCTTTTTCACCATAGCCCTCTATGGGCTTCCAAATATCCCTTTGCCAATTCCACAAGAACAGCGTTAGCGAAAGGCTTCTTGAAGGGAAAGATGTAACTCTGTGAGATGAATTAACAGAACACAGAGCAGTTTCTCAGAAAGCTTCTTTCTAGTTTTGAACGGAAGATATTTCCTATTTCACCATAGCCCTCTATGGGCTTCCAAATATCCCTTTGCCAATTCCACAAGAACAGCCTTAGCGAAAGGATTCTTGAAGGGAAAGATGTAACTCTGTGAGATGAATTAACAGAACACAGAGCAGTTTCTCAGAAAGCTTCTTTCCAGTTTTGAACGGAAGATATTTCCTTTTTCACCATAGCCCTCTATGGGCTTCCAAATATCCCTTTTCCAATTCCACAAGAACAGCCTTAGCGAAAGGCTTCTTGAAGGGAAAGATGTAACTCTGTGAGATGAATTAACAGAACACAGAGCAGTTTCTCAGAAAGCTTCTTTCCAGTTTTGAACGGAAGATATTTCCTATTTCACCAAAGCCCTCTATTTGCTTCCAAATATCCCTTTACCAATTCCACAAGAACAGTCTTAGCGAAAGGCTTCTTGAAGTTAAAGATGTAACTCTGTGAGATGAATTAACAGAACACAGAGCAGTTTCTCAGAAAGCTTCTTTCCAGTTTTGAACGGAAGATATTTCCTTTTTCACCATAGCCCTCTATGGGCTTCCAAATATCCCTTTGACAATTAAACAAGAACAGCCTTAGCGAAAGGCTTCTTGAAGGTAAAGATGTAACTCTGTGAGGTGAATTAACAGAACACAGAGCAGTTTCTCAGAAAGCTTCTTTCCGGTTTTGAACGGAAATTATTTCCTTTTTCACCATAGCCCTCTATGGGCTTCCAAATATCCCTTTGCCAATTCCACAAGAACAGCGTTAGCGAAAGGCTTCTTGAAGGGAAAGATGTAACTCTGTGAGATGAATTAACAGAACACAGAGCAGTTTCTCAGAAAGCTTCTTTCCAGTTTTGAACGGAAGATATTTCCTATTTCACCATAGCCCTCTATGGGCTTCCAAATATCCCTTTGCCAATTCCACAAGAACAGCCTTAGCGAAAGGATTCTTGAAGGGAAAGATGTAACTCTGTGAGATGAATTAACAGAACACACCGCAGTTTCTCAGAAAGCTTCTTTCCAGTTTTGAACGGAAGATATTTCCTTTTTCGCCATAGCCCTCTAAGGGCTTCCAAATATCTCTCTACCAATTCCACAAGAACAGCCTTAGCGAAAGGCTTCTTGAAGGGAAAGATGTAACTCTGTGAGATGAATTAACAGAACACAGAGCAGTTTCTCAGAAAGCTTCTTTCCAGTTTTGAACGGAAGATACTTCCTTTTTCACCATAGCCCTCTATGGGCTTCCAAATATCCCTTTTCCAATTCCACAAGAACAGCCTTAGCGAAAGGCTTCATGAAGGGAAAGATGTAACTCTGTGAGATGAATTAACAGAACACAGAGCAGTTTCTCAGAAAGCTTCTTTCCAGTTTTGAACGGAAGATATTTCCTTTTTCACCATAGCCCTCTATGAGCTTCAAAATATCCCTTTGCCAATTCCACAAGAACAGCCTTAGCCAAAGGCTTCTTGAAGGGAAAGATGTAACTCTGTGAGATGAATTAACAGAACACAGAGCAGTTTCTCAGAAAGCTTCTTTCCAGTTTTGAACGGAAGATATTTCCTTTTTCACCATAGCCCTCTATGGGCTTCCAAATATCCCTTTGCCAATTCCACAAGAACAGCCTTAGCGAAAGGCTTCTTGAAGGTAAAGATGGAACTCTGTGAGATGAATTAAGAGAACACAGAGCAGTTTCTCAGAAAGCTTCTTTCCAGTTTTGAACGGAAGATATTTCCTTTTTCACCTTAGCCCTCTATGGGCTTCCAAATATCCCTTTGCCAATTCCACAAGAACAGCCTTAGCGAAAGGCTTCTTGAAGGGAAAGATGTAACTCTGTGAGATGAATTAACAGAACACAGAGCAGTTTCTCAGAAAGCTTCTTTCCAGTTTTGAACGGAAGATATTTCCTTTTCCACCATAGCCCTCTACGGGCTTCCAAATATCCCTTTGCCAATTCCACAAGAACAGCCTCAGCGAAAGGCTTCTTGAAGGGAAAGATGTAACTCTGTGAGATGAATTAACAGAACACAGAGCAGTTTCTCAGAAAGCTTCTTTCCAGTTTTGAACGGAAGGTATTTCCTTTTTCACCATAGCCCTCTAAGGGCTTCCAAATATCCCTTTGCCAATATCACAAGAACAGCCTTAGCGAAAGGCTTCTTGAAGGGAAAGATGTAACTCTGTGAGATGAATTAACAGAACACAGAGCAGTTTCTCAGAAAGCTTCTTTCCAGTTTTGAACGGAAGATATTTCAATTTTCACCATAGCCCTCAATGGGCTTCCAAATATCCCTTTGCCAATTCCACAAGAACAGCCTTAGCGAAAGGCTTCTTGAAGGGAAAGATGTAACTCTGTGAGATGAATTAACAGAACACAGAGCAGTTTCTCAGAAAGCTTCTTTCCAGTTTTGAACGGAAGATATTTCCTTTTTCACCATAGCCCTCTATGAGCTTCCAAATATCCCTTTGCCAATTCCACAAGAACAGCCTTAGCGAAAGGCTTTTTGAAGGGAAAGACGTAACTCTGTGAGATAAATTAACAGAACACAGAGCAGTTTCTCAGAAAGCTTCTTTCCAGTTTTGAACGGAAGATATTTCCTTTTTCACCATAGCCCCCTATGGGTTTCCAAATATCCCTTTGCCAATTCCCCAAGAACAGCCTTAGCGAAAGACTTCTTGAAGGGAAAGATGTAACTCTGTGAGATGAATTAACAGAACACAGAGCAGTTTCTCAGAAAGCTTCTTTCCAGTTTTGAACGGAAGATATTTCCTTTTTCACCATAGCCCCCTATGGGCTTGCAAATATCCCTTGCCAATTCCACAAGAACAGCCTTAGCGAAAGGCTTCTTGAAGGGAAAGATGTAACTCTGTGAGATGAATTAACAGAACACAGAGCAGTTTCTCAGAAAGGTTCTTTCCAGTTTTGAACGGAAGATATTTCCTTTTTCACCATAGCCCTCTATGGGCTTCCAAATATCCCTTTGCCAATTGCACAAGAACAGCCTTAGCGAAAGGCTTCTTGAAGGGAAAGATGTAACTCTCTGAGATGAATTAACAGAACACACAGCAGTTTCTCAGAAAGCTTCTTTCCAGTTTTGAACGGAAGATATTTCCTTTTTCACCATAGCCCTCTATGGGCTTCCAAATATCCCTTTGCCAATTCCACAAGAACAGCCTTAGCGAAAGGCTTCTTGAAGGGAAAGATGTAACTCTGAGAGATGAATTAACAGAACACAGAGCACTTTTTCAGAAAGCTTCTTTCCAGTTTTGAACGGAAGATATTTCCTTTTTCACCATAGCCCTCTATGGGCTTCCAAATATCCCTTTGCCAATTCCAAAAGAACAGCCTTAGCGAAAGGCTTCTTGAAGGAAAAGACGTAACTCTGTGAGATGAATTAACAAAACACAGAGCAGTTTCTCAGAAAGCTTCTTTCCAGTTTTGAACGGAAGATATTTCAATTTTCACCATAGCCCTCTATGGGCTTCCAAATATCCCTTTGCCAATTCCACAAGAACAGCCTTAGCGAAAGGCTTCTTGAAGGGAAAGATGTAACTGTGTGAGATGAATTAACAGAACACAGAGCAGTTTCTCAGAAAGCTTCTTTCCAGTTTTGAACGGAAGATATTTCCTTTTTCACCATAGCCCTCTATGAGCTTCCAAATATCCCTTTGCCAATTCCACAAGAACAGCCTTAGCGAAAGGCTTCTTGAAGGGAAAGACGTAACTCTGTGAGATGAATTAACAGAACACAGAGCAGTTTCTCAGAAAGCTTCTTTCCAGTTTTGAACGGAAGATATTTCCTTTTTCACCATAGCCCCCTATGGGTTTCCTAATATCCCTTTGCCAATTCCCCAAGAACAGCCTTAGCGAAAGACTTGTTGAAGGGAAAGATGTAACTCTGTGAGATGAATTAACAGAACACAGAGCAGTTTCTCAGAAAGCTTCTTTCCAGTTTTGAACGGAAGATATTTCCTTTTTCACCATAGCCCTCTATGGGCTTCCAAATATCCCTTTGCCAATTCCACAAGAACAGCCTTAGCGAAAGGCTTCTTGAAGGGAAAGATGTAACTCTGTGAGATGAATTAACAGAACACAGAGCAGTTTCTCAGAAAGCTTCTTTACAGTTTTGAACGGAAGGTAATTCCTTTTTCACCATAGCCCTCTATGGGCTTCCAAATATCCCTTTGCCAATTCCACAAGAACAGCCTTAGCGAAAGGCTTCTTGAAGGGAAAGATGTAACTCTGTGAGATGAATTAACAGAACACAGAGCAGTTTCTCAGAAAGCTTCTTTCCAGTTTTGAACAGAAGATATTTCAATTTTCACCATAGCCCTCTATGGGCTTCCAAATATCCCTTTGCCAATTCCACAAGAACAGCCTTAGCGAAAGGCTTCTTGAAGGGAAAGATGTAACTCTGTGAGATGAATTAACAGAACACAGAGCAGTTTCTCAGAAAGCTTCTTTCCAGTTTTGAACGGAAGATATTTCCTTTTTCACCATAGCCCTCTATGAGCTTACAAATATCCCTTTCCCAATCCCACAAGAACAGCCTTAGCGAAAGGCTTCTTGAAGGGAAAGACGTAACTCTGTGAGATGAATTAACAGAACACAGAGCAGTTTCTCAGAAAGCTTCTTTCCAGTTTTGAACGGAAGAAATTTCCTTTTTCACCATAGCCCTCTATGGGCTTCCAAATATCCCTTTGCCAATTCCACAAGAACAGCCTTAGCGAAAGGCTTCTTGAAGGGAAAGATGTAACTCTGTGAGATGAATTAACAGAACACAGAGCAGTTTCTCAGAAAGCTTCTTTCCAGTTTTGAACGGAAGATATTTCCTTTTTTACCATAGCCCTCTATGGGCTTCCAAATATCCCTTTGCCAATTCCAGAAGAACAGCCTTAGCGAAAGGCTTCTTGAAGGGAAAGATGTAACTCTGTGAGATGAATTAACAGAACACACAGCAGTTTCTCAGATAGCTTCTTTCCAGTTTTGAACGGAAGATATTTCCATTTTCACCATAGCCCTCTATGGGCTTCCAAATATCCCTTTGCCAATTCCAAAAGAACAGCCTTAGCGAAAGGCTTCTTGAAGGGAAAGATGTAACTCTGTGAGATGAATTAACAGAACACAGAGCGGTTTCTCAGAAAGCTTCTTTCCAGTTTTGAACGGAAGATATTTCCTTTTTCACCATAGCCCTCTAGGGGCTTCCAAATATCCCTTTGCCAATTCCACAAGAACAGCCTTAGCGAAAGGCTTCTTGAAGGGAAAGATGTAATTCTGTGATTTGAATTAACAGAACACAGAGCAGTTTCTCAGAAAGCTTCTTTCCAGTTTTGAACGGAAGATATTTCCTTTTTCACCATAGCCCTCTATGGGCTTCCAAATATCCCTTTTCCAATTCCACAAGAACAGCCTTAGCGAAAGGCTTCATGAAGGGAAAGATGTAACTCTGTGAGATGAATTAACAGAACACAGAGCAGTTTCTCAGAAAGCTTCTTTCCAGTTTTGAACGGAAGATATTTCCTTTTTCACCATAGCCCTCTATGAGCTTCAAAATATCCCTTTGCCAATTCCACAAGAACAGCCTTAGCCAAAGGCTTCTTGAAGGGAAAGATGTAACTCTGTGAGGTGAATTAACAGAACACAGAGCAGTTTCTCAGAAAGCTTCTTTCCAGTTTTGAACGGAAGATATTTCCTTTTTCACCATAGCCCTCTATGGGCTTCCAAATATCCCTTTGCCAATTCCACAAGAACAGCCTTAGCGAAAGGCTTCTTGAAGGGAAATATGGAACTCTGTGAGATGAATTAACAGAACACAGAGCAGTTTCTCAGAAAGCTTCTTTCCAGTTTTGAACGGAAGATATTTCCTTTTTCACCTTAGCCCTCTATGGGCTTCCAAATATCCCTTTGCCAATTCCACAAGAACAGCCTTAGCGAAAGGCTTCTTGAAGGGAAAGATGTAACTCTGTGAGATGAATTAACAGAACACAGAGCAGTTTCTCAGAAAGCTTCTTTCCAGTTTTCAACGGAAGATATTTCCTTTTTCACCATAGCCCTCTATGGGCTTCCAAATATCCCTTTGCCAATTCCACAAGAACAGCCTTAGCGAAAGGCTTCTTGAAGGGAAAGATGTAACTCTGTGAGATGAATTAACAGAACACAGAGCAGTTTCTCAGAAAGCTTCTTTCCAGTTTTGAACGGAAGATATTTCCTTTTTTACCATAGCCCTCTATGGGCTTCCAAATATCCCTTTGCCAATTTCACAAGAACAGCCTTAGCGAAAGGCTTCTTGAAGGGAAAGATGTAACTCTGTGAGATGAATGAACAGAACACAGAGCAGTTTCTCAGAAAGCTTCTTTCCAGTTTTGAACGGAAGATATTTCCTTTTTCACCATAGCCCTCTATGGGCTTCCAAATATCCCTTTGCCAATTCCACAAGAACAGCCTTAGCGAAAGGCTTCTTGAAGGGAAAGATGTAACTCTGTGAGATGAATTAACAGAACACACAGCAGTTTCTCAGAAAGCTTCTTTCCAGTTTTGAACGGAAGATATTTCCTTTTTCACCATAGCCCTCTATGGGCTTCCAAATATCCCTTTGCCAATTCCACAAGAACAGCCTTAGCGAAAGGCTTCTTGAAGGGAAAGATGTAACTCTGTGAGATGAATTAACAGAACACAGAGCAGTTTCTCAGAAAGCTTCTTTACAGTTTTGAACGGAAGGTATTTCCTTTTTCACCATAGCCCTCTATGGGCTTCCAAATATCCCTTTGCCAATTCCACAAGAACAGCCTTAGCGAAAGGCTTCTTGAAGGGAAAGATGTAACTCTGTGAGATGAATTAACAGAACACAGAGCAGTTTCTCAGAAAGCTTCTTTCCAGTTTTGAACGGAAGATATTTCAATTTTCACCATAGCCCTCTATGGGCTTCCAAATATCCCTTTGCCAATTCCACAAGAACAGCCTTAGCGAAAGGCTTCTTGAAGGGAAAGATGTAACTGTGTGAGATGAATTAACAGAACACAGAGCAGTTTCTCAGAAAGCTTCTTTCCAGTTTTGAACGGAAGATATTTCCTTTTTCAAAATAGCCCTCTATGAGCTTCCAAATATCCCTTTGCCAATTCCACAAGAACAGCCTTAGCGAAAGTCTTCTTGAAGGGAAAGACGTAACTCTGTGAGATGAATTAACAGAACACAGAGCAGTTTCTCAGAAAGCTTCTTTCCAGTTTTGAACGGAAGATATTTCCTTTTTCACCATAGCCCCCTATGGGTTTCCAAATATCCCTTTGCCAATTCCCCAAGAACAGCCTTAGCGAAAGACTTCTTGAAGGGAAAGATGTAACTCTGTGAGATGAATTAACAGAACACAGAGCAGTTTCTCAGAAAGCTTCTTTCCAGTTTTGAACGGAAGATATTTCCTTTTTCACCATAGCCCTCTATGGGCTTCCAAATATCCCTTTGCCAATTCCACAAGAACAGCCTTAGCGAAAGGCTTCTTGAAGGGAAAGATGTAACTCTGTGAGATGAATTAACAGAACACAGAGCAGATTCTCAGAAAGCTTCTTTCCTGTTTTGAACGGAAGATATTTCCTTTTTCACCATAGCCCTCTATGGGCTTCCAAATATCCCTTTGCCAATTCCACAAGAACAGCCTTAGCGAAAGGCTTCTTGAAGGGAAAGACGTAACTCTGTGAGATGAATTAACAGAACACAGAGCAGTTTCTCAGAAAGCTTCATTCCAGTTTTGAACGGAAGATATTTCCTTTTTCACCATAGCCCTCTATGGGCTTCCAAATATCCCTTTGCCAATTCCCCAAGAACAGCCTTAGCGAAAAGCTTCTTGAAGGGAAAGATGTAACTCTGTGAGATGAATTAACAGAACACAGAGCAGTTTCTCAGAAAGCTTCTTTCCAGTTTTGAACGGAAGATATTTCCTTTTTCACCATAGCCCTCTATGGTCTTCGAAATATCCCATTGCCAATTCCACAAGAACAGCCTTAGCGAAAGGCTTCTTGAAGGGAAAGATGTAACTCTGTGAGATGAATTAACAGAACACAGAGCAGTTTCTCAGAAAGCTTCTTTCCAGTTTTGAACGGAAGATATTTCCTTTTTCACCATAGCCCTCTATGGGCTTCCAAATATCCCTTTTCCAATTCCACAAGAACAGCCTTAGCGAAAGGCTTCTTGAAGGGAAAGATGTAACTCTGTGAGATGAATTAACAGAACACAGAGTAGTTTCTCAGAAAGCTTCTTTCCAGTTTTGAACGGAAGATATTTCCTATTTCACCAAAGCCCTCTATTTGCTTCCAAATATCCCTTTACCAATTCCACAAGAACAGCCTTAGCGAAAGGCTTCTTGAAGTTAAAGATGTAACTCTGTGAGATGAATTAACAGAACACAGAGCAGTTTCTCAGAAAGCTTCTTTCCAGTTTTGAACGGAAGATATTTCCTTTTTCACCACAGCCCTATCTGGGCTTCCAAATATCCCTTTGCCAATTAAACAAGAACAGCCTTAGCGAAAGGCTTCTTGAAGGGAAAGATGTAACTCTGTGAGGTGAATTAACAGAACACAGAGCAGTTTCTCAGAAAGCTTCTTTTCGGTTTTGAACGGAAATTATTTCCTTTTTCACCATAGCCCTCTATGGGCTTCCAAATATCCCTTTGCCAATTCTACAAGAACAGCGTTAGCGAAAGGCTTCTTGAAGGGAAAGATGTAACTCTGTGAGATGAATTAACAGAACACAGAGCAGTTTCTCAGAAAGCTTCTTTCCAGTTTTGAACGGAAGATATTTCCTATTTCACCATAGCCCTCTATGGGCTTCCAAATATCCCTTTGCCAATTCCACAAGAACAGCCTTAGCGAAAGGATTCTTGAAGGGAAAGATGTAACTCTGTGAGATGAATTAACAGAACACAGAGCAGTTTCTCAGAAAGCTTCTTTCCAGTTTTGAACGGAAGATATTTCCTTTTTCGCCATAGCCCTCTAAGGGCTTCCAAATATCTCTTTACCAATTCCACAAGAACAGCCTTAGCGAAAGGCTTCTTGAAGGGAAAGATGGAACTCTGTGAGATGAATTAACAGAACACAGAGCAGTTTCTCAGAAAGCTTCTTTCCAGTTTTGAACGGAAGATATTTCCTTTTTCACCATAGCCCTCTATGGGCTTCCAAATATCCCTTTTCCAATTCCACAAGAACAGCCTTAGCGAAAGGCTTCTTGAAGGGAAAGATGTAACTCTGTGAGATGAATTAACAGAACACAGAGCAGTTTCTCAGAAAGCTTCTTTCCAGTTTTCAACGGAAGATATTTCCTATTTCACCAAAGCCCTCTATTTGCTTCCAAATATCCCTTTACCAATTCCACAAGAACAGCCTTAGCGAAAGGCTTCTTGAAGTTAAAGATGTAACTCTGTGAGATGAATTAACAGAACCCAGAGCAGTTTCTCATAAAGCTTCTTTCCAGTTTTGAACGGAAGATATTTCCTTTTTCACCATAGCCCTCTATGGGCTTCCAAATATCCCTTTGCCAATTCCACAAGAACAGCCTTAGCGAAAGGCTTCTTGAAGGGAAAGATGTAACTCTGTGAGATGAATTAACAGAACACAGAGCAGTTTCTCAGATAGCTTCTTTCCAGTTTTGAACGGAAGATATTTCCTTTTTCACCATAGCCCTCTAGGGGCTTCCAAATATCCCTTTGCCAATTCCACAAGAACAGCCTTAGCGAAAGGCTTCTTGAAGGGAAAGACGTAACTCTGTGAGTTGAATTAACAGAACACAGAGCAGTTTCTCAGAAAGCTTCTTTCCAGTTTTGAACGGAAGATATTTCCTTTTTCACCATAGCCCCCTATGGGTTTCCAAATATCCCTTTGCCAATTCCCCAAGAACAGCCTTAGCGAAAGACTTCTTGAAGGGAAAGATGTAACTCTGTGAGATGAATTAACAGAACACAGAGCAGTTTCTCAGAAAGCTTCTTTCCAGTTTTGAACGGAAGATATTTCCTTTTTCACCACAGCCCCCTATGGGCTTGCAAATATCCCTTGCCAATTCCACAAGAACAGCCTTAGCGAAAGGCTTCTTGAAGGGAAAGATGTAACTCTGTGAGATGAATTAACAGAACACAGAGCAGTTTCTCAGAAAGCTTCTTTCCAGTTTTGAACGGAAGATATTTCCTTTTTCACCATAGCCCTCTATGGGCTTCCAAATATCCCTTTACCAATTGCACAAGAACAGCCTTAGCGAAAGGCTTCTTGAAGGGAAAGATGTAACTCTCTGAGATGAATTAACAGAACACACAGCAGTTTCTCAGAAAGCTTCTTTCCAGTTTTGAACGGAAGATATTTCCTTTTTCACCATAGCCCTCTATGGGCTTCCAAATATCCCTTTGCCAATTCCACAAGAACAGCCTTAGCGAAAGGCTTCTTGAAGGGAAAGATGTAACTCTGAGAGATGTATTAACAGAACACAGAGCACTTTTTCAGAAAGCTTCTTTCCAGTTTTGAACGGAAGATATTTCCTTTTTCACCATAGCCCTCTATGGGCTTCCAAATATCCCTTTGCCAATTCCAAAAGAACAGCCTTAGCGAAAGGCTTCTTGAAGGAAAAGACGTAACTCTGTGAGATGAATTAACAAAACACAGAGCAGTTTCTCAGAAAGCTTCTTTCCAGTTTTGAACGGAAGATATTTCCTTTTTCACCATAGCCCTCTATGGACTTCCAAATATCCCTTTGCCAATTCCACAAGAACAGCCTTAGCGAAAGGCTTCTTGAAGGGAAAGATGTAACTCTGTGAGATGAATTAACAGAACACAGAGCAGTTTCTCAGAAAGCTTCTTTCCAGTTTTGAACGGAAGATATTTCCTTTTCCACCATAGCCCTCTACGGGCTTCCAAATATCCCTTTGCCAATTCCACAAGAACAGCCTTAGCGAAAGGCTTCTTGAATGGAAAGATGTAACTCTGTGAGACTAATTAACAGAACACAGAGCAGTTTCTCAGAAAGCTTCTTTCCAGTTTTGAACGGAAGATATTTCGTTTTTCACCATAGAACTCTATGGGCTTCCAAATATCCCTTTGCCAATTCCACAAGAACAGCCTTAGCGAAAGGCTTCTTGAAGGGAAAGATGTAACTCTGTGAGATGAATTAACAGAACACAGAGCAGTTTCTCAGAAAGCTTCTTTCCGGTTTTGAACGGAAGATATTTCCTTTTTCACCATAGCCCTCTATGGGCTTCCAAATATCCCTTTGCCAATTCCACAAGAACAGCCTTAGCGAAAGGCTTCTTGAAGGGAAAGATGTAACTCTGTGAGATGAATTAACAGAACACAGAGCAGTTTCTCAGAAAGCTTCTTTCCAGTTTTCAACGGAAGATATTTCCTTTTTCACCATAGCCCTCTATGGGCTTCCAAACATCCCTTTGCCAATTCCACAAGAACAGCCTTAGCGAAAGGCTTCTTGAAGGGAAAGATGTAACTCTGTGAGATGAATTAACAGAACACAGAGCAGTTTCTCAGAAAGCTTCTTTCCAGTTTTGAACGGAAGATATTTCCTTTTTTACCATAGCCCTCTATGGACTTCCAAATATCCCTTTGCCAATTTCACAAGAACAGCCTTAGCGAAAGGCTTCTTGAAGGGAAAGATGTAACTCTGTGAGATGAATGAACAGAACACAGAGCAGTTTCTCAGAAAGCTTCTTTCCAGTTTTGAACGGAAGATATTTCCTTTTTCACCATAGCCCTCTATGGGCTTCCAAATATCCCTTTGCCAATTCCACAAGAACAGCCTTAGCGAAAGGCTTCTTGAAGGGAAAGATGTAACTCTGTGAGATGAATTAACAGAACACACAGCAGTTTCTCAGAAAGCTTCTTTCCAGTTTTGAACGGAAGATATTTCCTTTTTCACCATAGCCCTCTATGGGCTTCCAAATATCCCTTTGCCAATTCCACAAGAACAGCCTTAGCGAAAGGCTTCTTGAAGGGAAAGATGTAACTCTGTGAGATGAATTAACAGAACACAGAGCAGTTTCTCAGAAAGCTTCTTTACAGTTTTGAACGGAAGGTATTTCCTTTTTCACCATAGCCCTCTATGGGCTTCCAAATATCCCTTTGCCAATTCCACAAGAACAGCCTTAGCGAAAGGCTTCTTGAAGGGAAAGATGTAACTCTGTGAGATGAATTAACAGAACACAGAGCAGTTTCTCAGAAAGCTTCTTTCCAGTTTTGAACGGAAGATATTTCAATTTTCACCATAGCCCTCTATGGGCTTCCAAATATCCCTTTGCCAATTCCACAAGAACAGCCTTAGCGAAAGGCTTCTTGAAGGGAAAGATGTAACTGTGTGAGATGAATTAACAGAACACAGAGCAGTTTCTCAGAAAGCTTCTTTCCAGTTTTGAACGGAAGATATTTCCTTTTTCACCATAGCCCTCTATGAGCTTCCAAATATCCCTTTGCCAATTCCACAAGAACAGCCTTAGCGAAAGGCTTCTTGAAGGGAAAGACGTAACTCTGTGAGATGAATTAACAGAACACAGAGCAGTTTCTCAGAAAGCTTCTTTCCAGTTTTGAACGGAAGATATTTCCTTTTTCACCATAGCCCCCTATGGGTTTCCAAATATCCCTTTGCCAATTCCCCAAGAACAGCCTTAGCGAAAGACTTCTTGAAGGGAAAGATGTAACTCTGTGAGATGAATTAACAGAACACAGAGCAGTTTCTCAGAAAGCTTCTTTCCAGTTTTGAACGGAAGATATTTCCTTTTTCACCATAGCCCTCTATGGGCTTCCAAATATCCCTTTGCCAATTCCACAAGAACAGCCTTAGCTAAAGGCTTCTTGAAGGGAAAGATGTAACTCTGTGAGATGAATTAACAGAACACAGAGCAGTTTCTCAGAAAGCTTCTTTACAGTTTTGAACGGAAGGTAATTCCTTTTTCACCATAGCCCTCTATGGGCTTCCAAATATCCCTTTGCCAATTCCACAAGAACAGCCTTAGCGAAAGGCTTCTTGAAGGGAAAGATGTAACTCTGTGAGATGAATTAACAGAACACAGAGCAGTTTCTCAGAAAGCTTCTTTCCAGTTTTGAACGGAAGATATTTCAATTTTCCCCATAGCCCTCTAAGGGCTTCCAAATATCCCTTTGCCAATTCCACAAGAACAGCCTTAGCGAAAGGCTTCTTGAAGGGAAAGATGTAACTCTGTGAGATGAATTAACAGAACACAGAGCAGTTTCTCAGAAAGCTTCTTTCCAGTTTTGAACGGAAGATATTTCCTTTTTCACCATAGCCCTCTATGAGCTTCCAAATATCCCTTTCCCAATCCCACAAGAACAGCCATAGCGAAAGGCTTCTTGAAGGGAAAGACGTAACTCTATGAGATGAATTAACAGAACACAGAGCAGTTTCTCAGAAAGCTTCTTTCCAGTTTTGAACGGAAGATATTTCCTTTTTCACCATAGCCCCCTATGGGTTTCCAAATATCCCTTTGCCAATTCCCCAAGAACAGCCTTAGCGAAAGACTTCTTGAAGGGAAAGATGTAACTCTGTGAGATGAATTAACAGAACACAGAGCAGTTTCTCAGAAAGCTTCTTTCCAGTTTTGAACGGAAGATATTTCCTTTTTCACCATAGCCCCCTATGGGCTTCCAAATATCCCTTTGCCAATTCCACAAGAACAGCCTTAGCGAAAGGCTTCTTGAAGGGAAAGATGTAACTCTGTGAGATGAATTAACAGAACACAGAGCAGTTTCTCAGAAAGCTTCTTTCCAGTTTTGAACGGAAGATATTTCCTTTTTCACCATAGCCCTCTATGGGCTTCCAAATATCCCTTTGCCAATTCCACAAGAACAGCCTTAGCGAAAGGCTTCTTGAAGGGAAAGATGTAACTCTGTGAGATGAAATAACAGAACACAGAGCAGTTTCTCAGAAGGCTTCTTTCCAGTTTTGAACGGAAGATATTTCCTTTTTCACCTTAGCCCTCTATGGGCTTCCAAATATCCCTTTGCCAATTCCACAAGAACAGCCTTAGCGAAAGGCTTCTTGAAGGGAAAGATGTAACTCTGTGAGATGAATTAACAGAACACAGAGCAGTTTCTCAGAAAGCTTCTTTTCAGTTTTGAACGGAAGATATTTCCTTTTCCACCATAGCCCTCTACGGGCTTCCAAATATCCCTTTGCCAATTCCACAAGAACAGCCTTAGCGAAAGGCTTCTTGAAGGGAAAGATGTAACTCTGTGAGATGAATTAACAGAACACAGAGCAGTTTCTCAGAAAGCTTCTTTCCAGTTTTGAACGGAAGATATTTCGTTTTTCACCAAAGAACTCTATGGGCTTCCAAATATCCCTTTGCCAATTCCACAAGAACAGCCTTAGCGAAAGGCTTCTTGAAGGGAAAGATGTAACTCTGTGAGATGAATTAACAGAACACAGAGCAGTTTCTCAGAAAGCTTCTTTCCAGTTTTGAACGGAAGAAATTTCCTTTTTCACCATAGCCCTCAATGGGCTTCCAAATATCCCTTTGCCAATTCCACAAGAACAGCCTTAGCGAAAGGCTTCTTGAAGGGAAAGATGTAACTCTGTGAGATGAATTAACAGAACACAGAGCAGTTTCTCAGAAAGCTTTTTCCAGTTTTGAACGGAAGATATTTCCTTTTTTACCATAGCCCTCTATGGGCTTCCAAATATCCCTTTGCCAATTCCAGAAGAACAGCCTTAGCGAAAGGCTTCTTGAAGGGAAAGATGTAACTCTGTGAGATGAATTAACAGAACACACAGCAGTTTCTCAGAAAGCTTCTTTCCACTTTTGAACGGAAGATATTTCCTTTTTCACTATAGCCCTCTATAGGCTTCCAAATATCCCTTTTCCAATTCCACAAGAACAGCCTTAGCGAAAGGCTTCTTGAAGGGAAAGATGTAACTCTGTGAGATGAATTAACAGAACACAGAGCAGTTTCTCAGAAAGCTTCTTTCCAGTTTTGAACGGAAGATATTTATTTTTCACCATAGCCCTCTATGAGCTTCCAAATATCCCTTTGCCAATTCCCCAAGAACAGCCTTAGCGAAAGGTTTCTTGAAGGGAAAGACGTAACTCTGTGAGATGAATTAACAGAACACAGAGCAGTTTCTCAGAAAGCTTCTTTCCAGTTTTGAACGGAAGATATTTCCTTTTTCACCATAGCCCCCTATGGGTTTCCAAATATCCCTTTGCCAATTCCCCAAGAACAGCCTTAGCGAAAGACTTCTTGAAGGGAAAGATGTAACTCTGTGAGATGAATTAAGAGAACACAGAGCAGTTTCTCAGAAAGCTTCTTTCCAGTTTTGAACGGAAGATATTTCCTTTTTCACCATAGCCCCCTATGGGCTTCCAAATATCCCTTTGCCAATTCCACAAGAACAGCCTTAGCGAAAGGCTTCTTGAAGGGAAAGATGTAACTCTGTGAGATGAATTAACAGAACACAGAGCAGTTTCTCAGAAAGCTTCTTTCCTGTTTTGAACGGAAGATATTTCCTTTTTCACCATAGCCCTCTATGGGCTTCCAAATATCCCTTTGCCAATTCCACAAGAACAGCCTTAGCGAAAGGCTTCTTGAAGGGAAAGATGTAACTCTGTGAGATGAATTAACAGAACACAGAGCAGTTTCTCAGAAAGCTTCTTTCCAGTTTTGAACGGAAGATATTTCCTTTTTCACCATAGCCCTCTATGGGCTTCCAAATATCCCTTTGCCAATTCCACAAGAACAGCCTTAGCGAAAGGCTTCTTGAAGGGAAAGACGTAACTCTGTGAGATGAATTAACAGAACACAGAGCAGTTTCTCAGAAAGCTTCTTTCCAGTTTTGAACGGAAGATATTTCCTTTTTCACCATAGCCCTCTATGGGCTTCCAAATATCCCTTTGCCAATTCCCCAAGAACAGCCTTAGCGAAAAGCTTCTTGAAGGGAAAGATGTAACTCTGTGAGATGAATTAAGAGAACACAGAGCAGTTTCTCAGAAAGCTTCTTTCCAGTTTTGAACGGAAGATATTTCCTTTTTCACCATAGCCCCCTATGGGCTTCCAAATATCCCTTTGCCAATTCCACAAGAACAGCCTTAGCGAAAGGCTTCTTGAAGGGAAAGATGTAACTCTGAGAGATGAATTAACAGAACACAGAGCAGTTTCTCAGAAAGCTTCTTTCCAGTTTTGAACGGAAGATATTTCCTTTTTCACCATAGCCCTCTATGGGCTTCCAAATATCCCTTTGCCAATTCCACAAGAACAGCCTTAGCGAAAGGCTTCTTGAAGGAAAAGACGTAACTCTGTGAGATGAATTAACAAAACACAGAGCAGTTTCTCAGAAAGCTTCTTTCCAGTTTTGAACGGAAGATATTTCCTTTTTCACCATAGCCCTCTATGGGCTTCCAAATATCCCTTTGCCAATTCCACAAGAACAGCCTTATCGAAAGGCTTCTTGAAGGGAAAGATGTAACTCTGTGAGATGAATTAACAGAACACAGAGCAGTTTCTCAGAAAGCTTCTTTCCAGTTTTGAACGGAAGATATTTCCTTTTTCACCATAGCCCTCTATGGGCTTCCAAATATCCCTTTGCCAATTCCACAAGAACAGCCTTAGCGAAAGGCTTCTTGAAGGGAAAGATGTAACTCTGTGAGATGAATTAACAGAACACAGAGCAGTTTCTCAGAAAGCTTCTTTCCAGTTTTGAACGGAAGATATTTCCTTTTTCACCATAGCCCTCTATGGGCTTCCAAATATCCCTTTGCCAATTCCAAAAGAACAGCCTTAGCGAAAGGCTTCTTGAAGGGAAAGATGTAACTCTGTGAGATGAATTAACAGAACACAGAGCGGTTTCTCAGAAAGCTTCTTTCCAGTTTTGAACGGAAGATATTTCCTTTTTCACCATAGCCCTCTAGGGGCTTCCAAATATCCCTTTGCCAATTCCACAAGAACAGCCTTAGCGAAAGGCTTCTTGAAGGGAAAGATGTAATTCTGTGATTTGAATTAACAGAACACAGAGCAGTTTCTCAGAAAGCTTCTTTCCAGTTTTGAACGGAAGATATTTCCTTTTTCACCATAGCCCTCTATGGGCTTCCAAATATCCCTTTTCCAATTCCACAAGAACAGCCTTAGCGAAAGGCTTCATGAAGGGAAAGATGTAACTCTGTGAGATGAATTAACAGAACACAGAGCAGTTTCTCAGAAAGCTTCTTTCCAGTTTTGAACGGAAGATATTTCCTTTTTCACCATAGCCCTCTATGAGCTTCAAAATATCCCTTTGCCAATTCCACAAGAACAGCCTTAGCCAAAGGCTTCTTGAAGGGAAAGATGTAACTCTGTGAGATGAATTAACAGAACACAGAGCAGTTTCTCAGAAAGCTTCTTTCCAGTTTTGAACGGAAGATATTTCCTTTTTCACCATAGCCCTCTATGGGCTTCCAAATATCCCTTTGCCAATTCCACAAGAACAGCCTTAGCGAAAGGCTTCTTGAAGGGAAATATGGAACTCTGTGAGATGAATTAACAGAACACAGAGCAGTTTCTCAGAAAGCTTCTTTCCAGTTTTGAACGGAAGATATTTCCTTTTTCACCTTAGCCCTCTATGGGCTTCCAAATATCCCTTTGCCAATTCCACAAGAACAGCCTTAGCGAAAGGCTTCTTGAAGGGAAAGATGTAACTCTGTGAGATGAATTAACAGAACACAGAGCAGTTTCTCAGAAAGCTTCTTTCCAGTTTTCAACGGAAGATATTTCCTTTTTCACCATAGCCCTCTATGGGCTTCCAAATATCCCTTTGCCAATTCCACAAGAACAGCCTTAGCGAAAGGCTTCTTGAAGGGAAAGATGTAACTCTGTGAGATGAATTAACAGAACACAGAGCAGTTTCTCAGAAAGCTTCTTTCCAGTTTTGAACGGAAGATATTTCCTTTTTTACCATAGCCCTCTATGGGCTTCCAAATATCCCTTTGCCAATTTCACAAGAACAGCCTTAGCGAAAGGCTTCTTGAAGGGAAAGATGTAACTCTGTGAGATGAATGAACAGAACACAGAGCAGTTTCTCAGAAAGCTTCTTTCCAGTTTTGAACGGAAGATATTTCCTTTTTCACCATAGCCCTCTATGGGCTTCCAAATATCCCTTTGCCAATTCCACAAGAACAGCCTTAGCGAAAGGCTTCTTGAAGGGAAAGATGTAACTCTGTGAGATGAATTAACAGAACACACAGCAGTTTCTCAGAAAGCTTCTTTCCAGTTTTGAACGGAAGATATTTCCTTTTTCACCATAGCCCTCTATGGGCTTCCAAATATCCCTTTGCCAATTCCACAAGAACAGCCTTAGCGAAAGGCTTCTTGAAGGGAAAGATGTAACTCTGTGAGATGAATTAACAGAACACAGAGCAGTTTCTCAGAAAGCTTCTTTACAGTTTTGAACGGAAGGTATTTCCTTTTTCACCATAGCCCTCTATGGGCTTCCAAATATCCCTTTGCCAATTCCACAAGAACAGCCTTAGCGAAAGGCTTCTTGAAGGGAAAGATGTAACTCTGTGAGATGAATTAACAGAACACAGAGCAGTTTCTCAGAAAGCTTCTTTCCAGTTTTGAACGGAAGATATTTCAATTTTCACCATAGCCCTCTATGGGCTTCCAAATATCCCTTTGCCAATTCCACAAGAACAGCCTTAGCGAAAGGCTTCTTGAAGGGAAAGATGTAACTGTGTGAGATGAATTAACAGAACACAGAGCAGTTTCTCAGAAAGCTTCTTTCCAGTTTTGAACGGAAGATATTTCCTTTTTCAAAATAGCCCTCTATGAGCTTCCAAATATCCCTTTGCCAATTCCACAAGAACAGCCTTAGCGAAAGTCTTCTTGAAGGGAAAGACGTAACTCTGTGAGATGAATTAACAGAACACAGAGCAGTTTCTCAGAAAGCTTCTTTCCAGTTTTGAACGGAAGATATTTCCTTTTTCACCATAGCCCCCTATGGGTTTCCAAATATCCCTTTGCCAATTCCCCAAGAACAGCCTTAGCGAAAGACTTCTTGAAGGGAAAGATGTAACTCTGTGAGATGAATTAACAGAACACAGAGCAGTTTCTCAGAAAGCTTCTTTCCAGTTTTGAACGGAAGATATTTCCTTTTTCACCATAGCCCTCTATGGGCTTCCAAATATCCCTTTGCCAATTCCACAAGAACAGCCTTAGCGAAAGGCTTCTTGAAGGGAAAGATGTAACTCTGTGAGATGAATTAACAGAACACAGAGCAGATTCTCAGAAAGCTTCTTTCCTGTTTTGAACGGAAGATATTTCCTTTTTCACCATAGCCCTCTATGGGCTTCCAAATATCCCTTTGCCAATTCCACAAGAACAGCCTTAGCGAAAGGCTTCTTGAAGGGAAAGACGTAACTCTGTGAGATGAATTAACAGAACACAGAGCAGTTTCTCAGAAAGCTTCATTCCAGTTTTGAACGGAAGATATTTCCTTTTTCACCATAGCCCTCTATGGGCTTCCAAATATCCCTTTGCCAATTCCCCAAGAACAGCCTTAGCGAAAAGCTTCTTGAAGGGAAAGATGTAACTCTGTGAGATGAATTAACAGAACACAGAGCAGTTTCTCAGAAAGCTTCTTTCCAGTTTTGAACGGAAGATATTTCCTTTTTCACCATAGCCCTCTATGGTCTTCGAAATATCCCATTGCCAATTCCACAAGAACAGCCTTAGCGAAAGGCTTCTTGAAGGGAAAGATGTAACTCTGTGAGATGAATTAACAGAACACAGAGCAGTTTCTCAGAAAGCTTCTTTCCAGTTTTGAACGGAAGATATTTCCTTTTTCACCATAGCCCTCTATGGGCTTCCAAATATCCCTTTTCCAATTCCACAAGAACAGCCTTAGCGAAAGGCTTCTTGAAGGGAAAGATGTAACTCTGTGAGATGAATTAACAGAACACAGAGTAGTTTCTCAGAAAGCTTCTTTCCAGTTTTGAACGGAAGATATTTCCTATTTCACCAAAGCCCTCTATTTGCTTCCAAATATCCCTTTACCAATTCCACAAGAACAGCCTTAGCGAAAGGCTTCTTGAAGTTAAAGATGTAACTCTGTGAGATGAATTAACAGAACACAGAGCAGTTTCTCAGAAAGCTTCTTTCCAGTTTTGAACGGAAGATATTTCCTTTTTCACCACAGCCCTATCTGGGCTTCCAAATATCCCTTTGCCAATTAAACAAGAACAGCCTTAGCGAAAGGCTTCTTGAAGGGAAAGATGTAACTCTGTGAGGTGAATTAACAGAACACAGAGCAGTTTCTCAGAAAGCTTCTTTTCGGTTTTGAACGGAAATTATTTCCTTTTTCACCATAGCCCTCTATGGGCTTCCAAATATCCCTTTGCCAATTCTACAAGAACAGCGTTAGCGAAAGGCTTCTTGAAGGGAAAGATGTAACTCTGTGAGATGAATTAACAGAACACAGAGCAGTTTCTCAGAAAGCTTCTTTCCAGTTTTGAACGGAAGATATTTCCTATTTCACCATAGCCCTCTATGGGCTTCCAAATATCCCTTTGCCAATTCCACAAGAACAGCCTTAGCGAAAGGATTCTTGAAGGGAAAGATGTAACCCTGTGAGATGAATTAACAGAACACAGAGCAGTTTCTCAGAAAGCTTCTTTCCAGTTTTGAACGGAAGATATTTCCTTTTTCGCCATAGCCCTCTAAGGGCTTCCAAATATCTCTTTACCAATTCCACAAGAACAGCCTTAGCGAAAGGCTTCTTGAAGGGAAAGATGGAACTCTGTGAGATGAATTAACAGAACACAGAGCAGTTTCTCAGAAAGCTTCTTTCCAGTTTTGAACGGAAGATATTTCCTTTTTCACCATAGCCCTCTATGGGCTTCCAAATATCCCTTTTCCAATTCCACAAGAACAGCCTTAGCGAAAGGCTTCTTGAAGGGAAAGATGTAACTCTGTGAGATGAATTAACAGAACACAGAGCAGTTTCTCAGAAAGCTTCTTTCCAGTTTTCAACGGAAGATATTTCCTATTTCACCAAAGCCCTCTATTTGCTTCCAAATATCCCTTTACCAATTCCACAAGAACAGCCTTAGCGAAAGGCTTCTTGAAGTTAAAGATGTAACTCTGTGAGATGAATTAACAGAACCCAGAGCAGTTTCTCATAAAGCTTCTTTCCAGTTTTGAACGGAAGATATTTCCTTTTTCACCATAGCCCTCTATGGGCTTCCAAATATCCCTTTGCCAATTCCACAAGAACAGCCTTAGCGAAAGGCTTCTTGAAGGGAAAGATGTAACTCTGTGAGATGAATTAACAGAACACAGAGCAGTTTCTCAGATAGCTTCTTTCCAGTTTTGAACGGAAGATATTTCCTTTTTCACCATAGCCCTCTAGGGGCTTCCAAATATCCCTTTGCCAATTCCACAAGAACAGCCTTAGCGAAAGGCTTCTTGAAGGGAAAGACGTAACTCTGTGAGTTGAATTAACAGAACACAGAGCAGTTTCTCAGAAAGCTTCTTTCCAGTTTTGAACGGAAGATATTTCCTTTTTCACCATAGCCCCCTATGGGTTTCCAAATATCCCTTTGCCAATTCCCCAAGAACAGCCTTAGCGAAAGACTTCTTGAAGGGAAAGATGTAACTCTGTGAGATGAATTAACAGAACACAGAGCAGTTTCTCAGAAAGCTTCTTTCCAGTTTTGAACGGAAGATATTTCCTTTTTCACCACAGCCCCCTATGGGCTTGCAAATATCCCTTGCCAATTCCACAAGAACAGCCTTAGCGAAAGGCTTCTTGAAGGGAAAGATGTAACTCTGTGAGATGAATTAACAGAACACAGAGCAGTTTCTCAGAAAGCTTCTTTCCAGTTTTGAACGGAAGATATTTCCTTTTTCACCATAGCCCTCTATGGGCTTCCAAATATCCCTTTACCAATTGCACAAGAACAGCCTTAGCGAAAGGCTTCTTGAAGGGAAAGATGTAACTCTCTGAGATGAATTAACAGAACACACAGCAGTTTCTCAGAAAGCTTCTTTCCAGTTTTGAACGGAAGATATTTCCTTTTTCACCATAGCCCTCTATGGGCTTCCAAATATCCCTTTGCCAATTCCACAAGAACAGCCTTAGCGAAAGGCTTCTTGAAGGGAAAGATGTAACTCTGAGAGATGTATTAACAGAACACAGAGCACTTTTTCAGAAAGCTTCTTTCCAGTTTTGAACGGAAGATATTTCCTTTTTCACCATAGCCCTCTATGGGCTTCCAAATATCCCTTTGCCAATTCCAAAAGAACAGCCTTAGCGAAAGGCTTCTTGAAGGAAAAGACGTAACTCTGTGAGATGAATTAACAAAACACAGAGCAGTTTCTCAGAAAGCTTCTTTCCAGTTTTGAACGGAAGATATTTCCTTTTTCACCATAGCCCTCTATGGACTTCCAAATATCCCTTTGCCAATTCCACAAGAACAGCCTTAGCGAAAGGCTTCTTGAAGGGAAAGATGTAACTCTGTGAGATGAATTAACAGAACACAGAGCAGTTTCTCAGAAAGCTTCTTTCCAGTTTTGAACGGAAGATATTTCCTTTTCCACCATAGCCCTCTACGGGCTTCCAAATATCCCTTTGCCAATTCCACAAGAACAGCCTTAGCGAAAGGCTTCTTGAATGGAAAGATGTAACTCTGTGAGACTAATTAACAGAACACAGAGCAGTTTCTCAGAAAGCTTCTTTCCAGTTTTGAACGGAAGATATTTCGTTTTTCACCATAGAACTCTATGGGCTTCCAAATATCCCTTTGCCAATTCCACAAGAACAGCCTTAGCGAAAGGCTTCTTGAAGGGAAAGATGTAACTCTGTGAGATGAATTAACAGAACACAGAGCAGTTTCTCAGAAAGCTTCTTTCCGGTTTTGAACGGAAGATATTTCCTTTTTCACCATAGCCCTCTATGGGCTTCCAAATATCCCTTTGCCAATTCCACAAGAACAGCCTTAGCGAAAGGCTTCTTGAAGGGAAAGATGTAACTCTGTGAGATGAATTAACAGAACACAGAGCAGTTTCTCAGAAAGCTTCTTTCCAGTTTTCAACGGAAGATATTTCCTTTTTCACCATAGCCCTCTATGGGCTTCCAAACATCCCTTTGCCAATTCCACAAGAACAGCCTTAGCGAAAGGCTTCTTGAAGGGAAAGATGTAACTCTGTGAGATGAATTAACAGAACACAGAGCAGTTTCTCAGAAAGCTTCTTTCCCGTTTTGAACGGAAGATATTTCCTTTTTTACCATAGCCCTCTATGGACTTCCAAATATCCCTTTGCCAATTTCACAAGAACAGCCTTAGCGAAAGGCTTCTTGAAGGGAAAGATGTAACTCTGTGAGATGAATGAACAGAACACAGAGCAGTTTCTCAGAAAGCTTCTTTCCAGTTTTGAACGGAAGATATTTCCTTTTTCACCATAGCCCTCTATGGGCTTCCAAATATCCCTTTGCCAATTCCACAAGAACAGCCTTAGCGAAAGGCTTCTTGAAGGGAAAGATGTAACTCTGTGAGATGAATTAACAGAACACACAGCAGTTTCTCAGAAAGCTTCTTTCCAGTTTTGAACGGAAGGTATTTCCTTTTTCACCATAGCCCTCTATGGGCTTCCAAATATCCCTTTGCCAATTCCACAAGAACAGCCTTAGCGAAAGGCTTCTTGAAGGGAAAGATGTAACTCTGTGAGATGAATTAACAGAACACAGAGCAGTTTCTCAGAAAGCTTCTTTACAGTTTTGAACGGAAGGTATTTCCTTTTTCACCATAGCCCTCTATGGGCTTCCAAATATCCCTTTGCCAATTCCACAAGAACAGCCTTAGCGAAAGGCTTCTTGAAGGGAAAGATGTAACTCTGTGAGATGAATTAACAGAACACAGAGCAGTTTCTCAGAAAGCTTCTTTCCAGTTTTGAACGGAAGATATTTCAATTTTCACCATAGCCCTCTATGGGCTTCCAAATATCCCTTTGCCAATTCCACAAGAACAGCCTTAGCGAAAGGCTTCTTGAAGGGAAAGATGTAACTGTGTGAGATGAATTAACAGAACACAGAGCAGTTTCTCAGAAAGCTTCTTTCCAGTTTTGAACGGAAGATATTTCCTTTTTCACCATAGCCCTCTATGAGCTTCCAAATATCCCTTTGCCAATTCCACAAGAACAGCCTTAGCGAAAGGCTTCTTGAAGGGAAAGACGTTACTCTGTGAGATGAATTAACAGAACACAGAGCAGTTTCTCAGAAAGCTTCTTTCCAGTTTTGAACGGAAGATATTTCCTTTTTCACCATAGCCCCCTATGGGTTTCCAAATATCCCTTTGCCAATTCCCCAAGAACAGCCTTAGCGAAAGACTTCTTGAAGGGAAAGATGTAACTCTGTGAGATGAATTAACAGAACACAGAGCAGTTTCTCAGAAAGCTTCTTTCCAGTTTTGAACGGAAGATATTTCCTTTTTCACCATAGCCCTCTATGGGCTTCCAAATATCCCTTTGCCAATTCCACAAGAACAGCCTTAGCTAAAGGCTTCTTGAAGGGAAAGATGTAACTCTGTGAGATGAATTAACAGAACACAGAGCAGTTTCTCAGAAAGCTTCTTTACAGTTTTGAACGGAAGGTAATTCCTTTTTCACCATAGCCCTCTATGGGCTTCCAAATATCCCTTTGCCAATTCCACAAGAACAGCCTTAGCGAAAGGCTTCTTGAAGGGAAAGATGTAACTCTGTGAGATGAATTAACAGAACACAGAGCAGTTTCTCAGAAAGCTTCTTTCCAGTTTTGAACGGAAGATATTTCAATTTTCCCCATAGCCCTCTAAGGGCTTCCAAATATCCCTTTGCCAATTCCACAAGAACAGCCTTAGCGAAAGGCTTCTTGAAGGGAAAGATGTAACTCTGTGAGATGAATTAACAGAACACAGAGCAGTTTCTCAGAAAGCTTCTTTCCAGTTTTGAACGGAAGATATTTCCTTTTTCACCATAGCCCTCTATGAGCTTCCAAATATCCCTTTCCCAATCCCACAAGAACAGCCTTAGCGAAAGGCTTCTTGAAGGGAAAGACGTAACTCTATGAGATGAATTAACAGAACACAGAGCAGTTTCTCAGAAAGCTTCTTTCCAGTTTTGAACGGAAGATATTTCCTTTTTCACCATAGCCCCCTATGGGTTTCCAAATATCCGTTTGCCAATTCCCCAAGAACAGCCTTAGCGAAAGACTTCTTGAAGGGAAAGATGTAACTCTGTGAGATGAATTAACAGAACACAGAGCAGTTTCTCAGAAAGCTTCTTTCCAGTTTTGAACGGAAGATATTTCCTTTTTCACCATAGCCCCCTATGGGCTTCCAAATATCCCTTTGCCAATTCCACAAGAACAGCCTTAGCGAAAGGCTTCTTGAAGGGAAAGATGTAACTCTGTGAGATGAATTAACAGAACACAGAGCAGTTTCTCAGAAAGCTTCTTTCCAGTTTTGAACGGAAGATATTTCCTTTTTCACCATAGCCCTCTATGGGCTTCCAAATATCCCTTTGCCAATTCCACAAGAACAGCCTTAGCTAAAGGCTTCTTGAAGGGAAAGATGTAACTCTGTGAGATGAATTAACAGAACACAGAGCAGTTTCTCAGAAAGCTTCTTTACAGTTTTGAACGGAAGGTAATTCCTTTTTCACCATAGCCCTCTATGGGCTTCCAAATATCCCTTTGCCAATTCCACAAGAACAGCCTTAGCGAAAGGCTTCTTGAAGGGAAAGATGTAACTCTGTGAGATGAATTAACAGAACACAGAGCAGTTTCTCAGAAAGCTTCTTTCCAGTTTTGAACGGAAGATATTTCAATTTTCCCCATAGCCCTCTAAGGGCTTCCAAATATCCCTTTGCCAATTCCACAAGAACAGCCTTAGCGAAAGGCTTCTTGAAGGGAAAGATGTAACTCTGTGAGATGAATTAACAGAACACAGAGCAGTTTCTCAGAAAGCTTCTTTCCAGTTTTGAACGGAAGATATTTCCTTTTTCACCATAGCCCCCTATGGGCTTCCAAATATCCCTTTGCCAATTCCACAAGAACAGCCTTAGCGAAAGGCTTCTTGAAGGGAAAGATGTAACTCTGTGAGATGAATTAAGAGAACACAGAGCAGTTTCTCAGAAAGCTTCTTTCCAGTTTTGAACGGAAGATATTTCCTTTTTCACCATAGCCCCCTATGGGCTTCCAAATATCCCTTTGCCAATTCCACAAGAACAGCCTTAGCGAAAGGTTTCTTGAAGGGAAAGATGTAACTCTGAGAGATGAATTAACAGAACACAGAGCAGTTTCTCAGAAAGCTTCTTTCCAGTTTTGAACGGAAGATATTTCCTTTTTCACCATAGCCCTCTATGGGCTTCCAAATATCCCTTTGCCAATTCCCCAAGAACAGCCTTAGCGAAAAGCTTCTTGAAGGGAAAGATGTAACTCTGTGAGATGAATTAAGAGAACACAGAGCAGTTTCTCAGAAAGCTTCTTTCCAGTTTTGAACGGAAGATATTTCCTTTTTCACCATAGCCCCCTATGGGCTTCCAAATATCCCTTTGCCAATTCCACAAGAACAGCCTTAGCGAAAGGCTTCTTGAAGGGAAAGATGTAACTCTGAGAGATGAATTAACAGAACACAGAGCAGTTTCTCAGAAAGCTTCTTTCCAGTTTTGAACGGAAGATATTTCCTTTTTCACCATAGCCCTCTATGGGCTTCCAAATATCCCTTTGCCAATTCCACAAGAACAGCCTTAGCGAAAGGCTTCTTGAAGGAAAAGACGTAACTCTGTGAGATGAATTAACAAAACACAGAGCAGTTTCTCAGAAAGCTTCTTTCCAGTTTTGAACGGAAGATATTTCCTTTTTCACCATAGCCCTCTATGGGCTTCCAAATATCCCTGTGCCAATTCCACAAGAACAGCCTTAGCGAAAGGCTTCTTGAAGGGAAAGATGTAACTCTGTGAGATGAATTAACAGAACACAGAGCAGTTTCTCAGAAAGCGACTTTCCAGTTTTGAACGGAAGATATTTCCTTTTTCACCATAGCCCTCTATGGGCTTCCAAATATCCCTTTGCCAATTCCACAAGAACAGCCTTAGCGAAAGGCTTCTTGAAGGGAAAGATGTAACTCTGTGAGATGAATTAACAGAACACAGAGCAGTTTCTCAGAAAGCTTCTTTCCAGTTTTGAACGGAAGATATTTCCTTTTTCACCATAGCCCTCTATGGGCTTCCAAATATCCCTTTGCCAATTCCACAAGAACAGCCTTAGCGAAAGGCTTCTTGAAGGGAAAGATGTAACTCTGTGAGATGAATTAACAGAACACAGAGCAGTTTCTCAGAAAGCTTCTTTCCAGTTTTGAACGGAAGATATTTCCTTTTCCACCATAGCCCTCTACGGGCTTCCAAATATCCCTTTGCCAATTCCACAAGAACAGCCTTAGCGAAAGGCTTCTTGAAGGGAAAGATGTAACTCTGTGAGATGAATTAACAGAACACAGAGCAGTTTCTCAGAAAGCTTCTTTCCAGTTTTGAACGGAAGATATTTCGTTTTTCACCATAGAACTCTATGGTCTTCCAAATATCCCTTTGCGAATTCCACAAGAACAGCCTTAGCGACAGGCTTCTTGAAGGGAAAGATGTAACTCTGTGAGATGAATTAACAGAACCCAGAGCAGTTTCTCAGAAAGCTTCTTTCCGGTTTTTAACGGAAGATATTTCCTTTTTCACCATAGCCCTCTATGGGCTTCCAAATATCCCTTTGCCAATTCCACAAGAACAGCCTTAGCGAAAGGCTTCTTGAAGGGAAAGATGTAACTCTGTGAGATGAATTAACAGAACACAGAGCAGTTTCTCAGAAAGCTTCTTTCCAGTTTTGAACGGAAGATATTTCCTTTTTCTCCATAGCCCTCTATGGGCTTCCAAATATCCCTTTGCCAATTCCACAAGAACAGCCTTAGCGAAGGGCTTCTTGAAGGGAAAGATGTAACTCTGTGAGATGAATTAACAGAACACAGAGCAGTTTCTCAGAAAGCTTCTTTGCAGTTTTGAACGGAAGATATTTCCTTTCTCACCGTAGCCCTCTATGGGATTCCTAATATCCCTTTGCCAATTCCACAAGAACAGCCTTAGCGAAAGGCTTCTTGAAGGGAAAGATGTAACTCTGTGAGATTAATTAACAGAACACAGAGCAGTTTCTCAGAAAGCTTCTTTCCAGTTTTGAACGGAAGATATTTCCTTTTTCACCATAGCCCTCTATGGGCTTCCAAATATCCCTTTGCCAATTCCACAAGAACAGCCTTAGCGAAAGGCATCTTGAAGGGAAAGATGTAACTCTGTGAGATGAATTAACAGAACACAGAGCAGTTTCTCAGAAAGCTTCTTTACAGTTTTGAACGGAAGATATTTCCTTTTTCACCATAGCCCTCTATGGGCTTCCTAATATCCCTTTGCCAATTCCACAAGAACAGCCTTAGCGAAAGGCTTCTTGAAGGGAAAGATGTAACTCTGAGAGATGAATTAACAGAACACAGAGCAGTTTCTCAGAAAGCTTCTTTCCAGTTTTGAACGGAAGATATTTCAATTTTCACCATAGCCCTCTATGGGCTTCCAAATATCCCTTTGCCAATTCCACAAGAACAGCCTTAGTGAAAGGCTTCTTGAAGGGAAAGATGTAACTCTGTGAGATGAATTAACAGAACACAGAGCAGTTTCTCAGAAAGCTTCTTTCCAGTTTTGTACGGAAGATATTTCCTTTTTCACCATAGCCCTCTATGAGCTTCCAAATATCCCTTTGCCAATCCCACAAGAACAGCCTTAGCGATAGGCTTCTTGAAGGGAAAGACGTAACTCTGTGAGATGAATTAACAGAACACAGAGCAGTTTCTCAGAAAGCTTCTTTCCAGTTTTGAACGGAAGATATTTCCTTTTTCACCATAGCCCCCTATGGGTTTCCAAATATCCCTTTGCCAATTCCCCAAGAACAGCCTTAGCGAAAGACTTCTTGAAGGGAAAGATGTAACTCTGTGAGATGAATTAACAGAACACAGAGCAGTTTCTCAGAAAGCTTCTTTCCAGTTTTGAACGGAAGATATTTCCTTTTTCACCATAGCCCCCTATGGGCTTCCAAATATCCCTTTGCCAATTCCACAAGAACAGCCTTAGCGAAAGGCTTCTTGAAGGGAAAGATGTAACTCTGTGAGATGAATTAACAGAACACAGAGCAGTTTCTCAGAAAGCTTCTTTCCAGTTTTGAACGGAAGATATTTCCTTTTTCACCATAGCCCTCTATGGGCTTCCAAATATCCCTTTGCCAATTCCACAAGAACAGCCTTAGCGAAAGGCTTCTTGAAGGGAAAGATGTAACTCTGTGAGATGAATTAACAGAACACAGAGCAGATTCTCAGAAAGCTTCTTTTCAGTTTTGAACGGAAGATATTTCCTTTTCCACCATAGCCCTCTACGGGCTTCCAAATATCCCTTTGCCAATTCCACAAGAACAGCCTTAGCGAAAGGCTTCTTGAAGGGAAAGATGTAACTCTGTGAGATGAATTAACAGAACACAGAGCAGTTTCTCAGAAAGCTTCTTTCCAGTTTTGAACGGAAGATATTTCGTTTTTCACTAAAGAACTCTATGGGCTTCCAAATATCCCTTTGCCAATTCCACAAGAACAGCCTTAGCGAAAGGCTTCTTGAAGGGAAAGATGTAACTCTGTGAGATGAATTAACAGAACACAGAGCAGTTTCTCAGAAAGCTTCTTTCCAGTTTTGAACGGAAGAAATTTCCTTTTTCACCATAGCCCTCTATGGGCTTCCAAATATCCCTTTGCCAATTCCACAAGAACAGCCTTAGCGAAAGGCTTCTTGAAGGGAAAGATGTAACTCTGTGAGATGAATTAACAGAACACAGAGCAGTTTCTCAGAAAGCTTCTTTCCAGTTTTGAACGGAAGATATTTCCTTTTTTACCATAGCCATCTATGGGCTTCCAAATATCCCTTTGCCAATTCCAGAAGAACAGCCTTAGCGAAAGGCTTCTTGAAGGGAAAGATGTAACTCTGTGAGATGAATTAACAGAACACACAGCAGTTTCTCAGAAAGCTTCTTTCCAGTTTTGAACGGAAGATATTTCCTTTTTCACTATAGCCCTCTATGGGCTTCCAAATATCCCTTTTCCAATTCCACAAGAAGAGCCTTAGCGAAAGGCTTCTTGAAGGGAAAGATGTAACTCTGTGAGATGAATTAACAGAACACAGAGCAGTTTCTCAGAAAGCTTCTTTCCAGTTTTGAACGGAAGGTATTTCCTTTTTCACCATAGCCCTCTATGGGCTTCCAAATATCCCTTTGCCAATTCCACAAGAACAGCCTTAGCGAAAGGCTTCTTGAAGGGAAAGATGTAACTCTGTGAGATGAATTAACAGAACACAGAGCAGTTTCTCAGAAAGCTTCTTTCCAGTTTTGAACGGAAGATATTTCAATTTTCACCATAGCCCTCTATGGGCTTCCAAATATCCCTTTGCCAATTCCACAAGAACGGCCTTATCGAAAGGCTTCTTGAAGGGAAAGATGTAACTCTGTGAGATGAATTAACAGAACACAGAGCAGTTTCTCAGAAAGCTTCTTTCCAGTTTTGAACGAAAGATATTTCCTTATTCACCATAGCCCTCTATGAGCTTCCAAATATCCCTTTGCCAATTCCACGAGAACAGCCTTAGCGAAAGGTTTCTTGAAGGGAAAGACGTAACTCTGTGAGATGAATTAACAGAACACAGAGCAGTTTCTCAGAACGCTTCTTTCCAGTTTTGAACGGAAGATATTTCCTTTTTCACCATAGCCCCCTATGGGTTTCCAAATATCCCTTTGCCAATTCCCCAAGAACAGCCTTAGCGAAAGACTTCTTGAAGGGAAAGATGTAACTCTGTGAGATGAATTAAGAGAAGACAGAGCAGTTTCTCAGAAAGCTTCTTTCCAGTTTTGAACGGAAGATATTTCCTTTTTCACCATAGCCCCCTATGGGCTTCCAAATATCCCTTTGCCAATTCCACAAGAACAGCCTTAGCGAAAGGCTTCTTGAAGGGAAAGATGTAACTCTGTGAGATGAATTAACAGAACACAGAGCAGTTTCTCAGAAAGCTTCTTTCCAGTTTTGAATGGAAGATATTTCCTTTTTCACCATAGCCCTCTATGGGCTTCCAAATATCCCTTTGCCAATTCCACAAGAACAGCCTTAGCGAAAGACTTCTTGAAGGGAAAGATGTAACTCTGTGAGATGAATTAACAGAACACAGAGCAGTTTCTCAGAAAGCTTCTTTCCAGTTTTGAACGGAAGATATTTCCTTTTTCACCATAGCCCTCTAAGGGCTTCCAAATATCGCTTTGCCAATTCCACAAGAACAGCCTTAGCGAAAGGCTTCTTGAAGGGAAAGATGTAACTCTGAGAGATGAATTAACAGAACACAGAGCACTTTTTCAGAAAGCTTCTTTCCAGTTTTGAACGGAAGATATTTCCTTTTTCACCATAGCCCTCTATGGGCTTCCAAATATCCCTTTGCCAATTCCCCAAGAACAGCCTTAGCGAAAGGCTTCTTGAAGGGAAAGATGTAACTCTGTGAGATGAATTAACAGAACACAGAGCAGTTTCTCAGAAAGCTTCTTTCCAGTTTTGAACGGAAGATATTTCCTTTTTCACCATAGCCCTCTATGGGCTTCCAAATATCCCTTTGCCAATTCCACAAGAACAGCCTTAGCGAAAGGCTTCTTGAAGGGAAAGATGTAACTCTGTGAGATGAATTAACAGAACACAGAGCAGTTTCTCAGAAAGCTTCTTTCCGGTTTTTAACGGAAGATATTTCCTTTTTCACCATAGCCCTCTATGGGCTTCCAAATATCCCTTTGCCAATTCCACAAGAACAGCCTTAGCGAAAGGCTTCTTGAAGGGAAAGATGTAACTCTGTGAGATGAATTAACAGAACACAGAGCAGTTTCTCAGAAAGCTTCTTTCCAGTTTTCAACGGAAGATATTTCCTTTTTCACCATAGCCCTCTATGGGCTTCCAAATATCCCTTTGCCAATTCCACAAGAACAGCCTTAGCGAAAGGCTTCTTGAAGGGAAAGATGTAACTCTGTGAGATGAATTAACAGAACACAGAGCAGTTTCTCAGAAAGCTTCTTTCCAGTTTTGAACGGAAGATATTTCCTTTTTTACCATAGCCCTCTATGGGCTTCCAAATATCCCTTTGCCAATTTCACAAGAACAGCCTTAGCGAAAGGCTTCTTGAAGGGAAAGATGTAACTCTGTGAGATGAATGAACAGAACACAGAGCAGTTTCTCAGAAAGCTTCTTTCCAGTTTTGAACGGAAGATATTTCCTTTTTCACCATAGCCCTCTATGGGCTTCCAAATATCCCTTTGCCAATTCCACAAGAACAGCCTTAGCGAAAGGCTTCTTGAAGGTAAAGATGTAACTCTGTGAGATGAATTAACAGAACACACAGCAGTTTCTCAGAAAGCTTCTTTCCAGTTTTGAACGGAAGATATTTCCTTTTTCACCATAGCCCTCTATGGGCTTCCAAATATCCCTTTGCCAATTCCACAAGAACAGCCTTAGCGAAAGGCTTCTTGAAGGGAAAGATGTAACTCTGTGAGATGAATTAACAGCACACAGAGCAGTTTCTCAGAAAGCTTCTTTCCAGTTTTGAACGGAAGGTATTTCCTTTTTCACCATAGCCCTCTATGGGCTTCCAAATATCCCTTTGCCAATTCCACAAGAACAGCCTTAGCGAAAGGCTTCTTGAAGGGAAAGATGTAACTCTGTGAGATGAATTAACAGAACACAGAGCAGTTTCTCAGAAAGCTTCTTTCCAGTTTTGAACGGAAGATATTTCAATTTTCACCATAGCCCTCTATGGGCTTCCAAATATCCCTTTGCCAATTCCACAAGAACAGCCTTAGCGAAAGGCTTCTTGAAGGGAAAGATGTAACTGTGTGAGATGAATTAACAGAACACAGAGCAGTTTCTCAGAAAGCTTCTTTCCAGTTTTGAACGGAAGTTATTTCCTTTTTCACCATAGCACTCTATGAGCTTCCAAATATCCCTTTGCCAATTCCACAAGAACAGCCTTAGCGAAAGGCTTCTTGAAGGGAAAGACGTAACTCTGTGAGATGAATTAACAGAACACAGAGCAGTTTCTCAGAAAGCTTCTTTCCAGTTTTGAACGGAAGATATTTCCTTTTTCACCATAGCCCCCTATGGGTTTCCAAATATCCCTTTGCCATTTCCCCAAGAACAGCCTTAGCGAAAGACTTCTTGAAGGGAAAGATGTAACTCTGTGAGATGAATTAACAGAACACAGAGCAGTTTCTCAGATAGCTTCTTTCCAGTTTTGAACGGAAGATATTTCCTTTTTCACCATAGCCCTCTATGGGCTTCCAAATATCCCTTTGCCAATTCCACAAGAACAGCCTTAGCGAAAGGCTTCTCGAAGGGAAAGATGTAACTCTGTGAGATGAATTAACAGAACACAGAGCAGTTTCTCAGAAAGCTTCTTTACAGTTTTGAACGGAAGGTAATTCCTTTTTCACCATAGCCCTCTATGGGCTTCCAAATATCCCTTTGCCAATTCCACAAGAACAGCCTTAGCGAAAGGCTTCTTGAAGGGAAAGATGTAACTCTGTGAGATGAATTAACAGAACACAGAGCAGTTTCTCAGAAAGCTTCTTTCCAGTTTTGAACGGAAGATATTTCAATTTTCACCATAGCCCTCTATGGTCTTCCAAATATCCCTTTGCCAATTCCACAAGAACAGCCTTAGCGAAAGGCTTCTTGAAGGGAAAGATGTAACTCTGTGAGATGAATTAACAGAACACAGAGCAGTTTCTCAGAAAGCTTCTTTCCAGTTTTGAACGGAAGATATTTCCTTTTTCACCATAGCCCTCTATGAGCTTCCAAATATCCCTTTCCCAATCCCACAAGAACAGCCTTAGCGAAAGGCTTCTTGAAGGGAAAGACGTAACTCTATGAGATGAATTAACAGAACACAGAGCAGTTTCTCAGAAAGCTTCTTTCCAGTTTTGAACGGAAGATATTTCCTTTTTCACCATAGCCCCCTATGGGTTTCCAAATATCCCTTTGCCAATTCCCCAAGAACAGCCTTAGCGAAAGACTTCTTGAAGGGAAAGATGTAACTCTGTGAGATGAATTAACAGAACACAGAGCAGTTTCTCAGAAAGCTTCTTTCCAGTTTTGAACGGAAGATATTTCCTTTTTCACCATAGCCCCCTATGGGCTTCCAAATATCCCTTTGCCAATTCCACAAGAACAGCCTTAGCGAAAGGCTTCTTGAAGGGAAAGATGTAACTCTGTGAGATGAATTAACAGAACACAGAGCAGTTTCTCAGAAAGCTTCTTTCCACTTTTGAACGGAAGATATTTCCTTTTTCACCATAGCCCTCTATGGGCTTCCAAATATCCCTTTGCCAATTCCACAAGAACAGCCTTAGCGAAAGGCTTCTTGAAGGGAAAGATGTAACTCTGTGAGATGAAATAACAGAACACAGAGCAGTTTCTCCGAAGGCTTCTTTCCAGTTTTGAACGGAAGATATTTCCTTTTTCACCTTAGCCCTCTATGGGTTTCCAAATATCCCTTTGCCAATTCCACAAGAACAGCCTTAGCGAAAGGCTTCTTGAAGGGAAAGATGTAACTCTGTGAGATGAATTAACAGAACACAGAGCAGTTTCTCAGAAAGCTTCTTTTCAGTTTTGAACGGAAGATATTTCCTTTTCCACCATAGCCCTCTACGGGCTTCCAAATATCCCTTTGCCAATTCCACAAGAACAGCCTTAGCGAAAGGCTTCTTGAAGGGAAAGATGTAACTCTGTGAGATGAATTAACAGAACACAGAGCAGTTTCTCAGAAAGCTTCTTTCCAGTTTTGAACGGAAGATATTTCCTTTTTTACCATAGCCCTCTATGGGCTTCCAAATATCCCTTTGCCAATTCCACAAGAACAGCCTTAGCGAAAGGCTTCTTGAAGGGAAAGATGTAACTCTGTGAGATGAATGAACAGAACACAGAGCAGTTTCTCAGAAAGCTTCTTTCCAGTTTTGAACGGAAGATATTTCCTTTTTCACCATAGCCCTCTATGGGCTTCCAAATATCCCTTTGCCAATTCCACAAGAACAGCCTTAACGAAAGGCTTCTTGAAGGGAAAGATGTAACTCTGTGAGATGAATTAACAGAACACACAGCAGTTTCTCAGAAAGCTTCTTTCCAGTTTTGAACGGAAGATATTTCCTTTTTCACCATAGCCCTCTATGGGCTTCCAAATATCCCTTTGCCAATTCCACAAGAACAGCCTTAGCGAAAGGCTTCTTGAAGGGAAAGATGTAACTCTGTGAGATGAATTAACAGCACACAGAGCAGTTTCTCAGAAAGCTTCTTTCCAGTTTTGAACGGAAGGTATTTCCTTTTTCACCATAGCCCTCTATGGGCTTCCGAATATCCCTTTGCCAATTCCACAAGAACAGCCTTACCGAAAGGCTTCTTGAAGGGAAAGATGTAACTCTGTGAGATGAATTAACAGAACACAGAGCAGTTTCTCAGAAAGCTTCTTTCCAGTTTTGAACGGAAGATATTTCAATTTTCACCATAGCCCTCTATGGGCTTCCAAATATCCCTTTGCCAATTCCACAAGAACAGCCTTAGCGAAAGGCTTCTTGAAGGGAAAGATGTAACTGTGTGAGATGAATTAACAGAACACAGAGCAGTTTCTCAGAAAGCTTCTTTCCAGTTTTGAACGGAAGATATTTCCTTTTTCACCATAGCCCTCTATGAGCTTCCAAATATCCCTTTGCCAATTCCACAAGAACAGCCTTAGCGAAAGGCTTCTTGAAGGGAAAGACGTAACTCTGTGAGATGAATTAACAGAACACAGAGCAGTTTCTCAGAAAGCTTCTTTCCAGTTTTGAACGGAAGATATTTCCTTTTTCACCATAGCCCCCTATGGGTTTCCAAATATCCCTTTGCCATTTCCCCAAGAACAGCCTTAGCGAAAGACTTCTTGAAGGGAAAGATGTAACTCTGTGAGATGAATTAACAGAACACAGAGCAGTTTCTCAGAAAGCTTCTTTCCAGTTTTGAACGGAAGATATTTCCTTTTTCACCATTGCCCTCTATGGGCTTCCAAATATCCCTTTGCCAATTCCACAAGAACAGCCTTAGCGAAAGGCTTCTCGAAGGGAAAGATGTAACTCTGTGAGATGAATTAACAGAACACAGAGCAGTTTCTCAGAAAGCTTCTTTACAGTTTTGAACGGAAGGTAATTCCTTTTTCACCATAGCCCTCTATGGGCTTCCAAATATCCCTTTGCCAATTCCACAAGAACAGCCTTAGCGAAAGGCTTCTTGAAGGGAAAGATGTAACTCTGTGAGATGAATTAACAGAACACAGAGCAGTTTCTCAGAAAGCTTCTTTCCAGTTTTGAACGGAAGATATTTCAATTTTCACCATAGCCCTCTATGGTCTTCCAAATATCCCTTTGCCAATTCCACAAGAACAGCCTTAGCGAAAGGCTTCTTGAAGGGAAAGACGTAACTCTATGAGATGAATTAACAGAACACAGAGCAGTTTCTCAGAAAGCTTCTTTCCAGTTTTGAACGGAAGATATTTCCTTTTTCACCATAGCCCCCTATGGGTTTCCAAATATCCCTTTGCCAATTCCCCAAGAACAGCCTTAGCGAAAGACTTCTTGAAGGGAAAGATGTAACTCTGTGAGATGAATTAACAGAACACAGAGCAGTTTCTCAGAAAGCTTCTTTCCAGTTTTGAACGGAAGATATTTCCTTTTTCACCATAGCCCCCTATGGGCTTCCAAATATCCCTTTGCCAATTCCACAAGAACAGCCTTAGCGAAAGGCTTCTTGAAGGGAAAGATGTAACTCTGTGAGATGAATTAACAGAACACAGAGCAGTTTCTCAGAAAGCTTCTTTCCAGTTTTGAACGGAAGATATTTCCTTTTTCACCATAGCCCTCTATGGGCTTCCAAATATCCCTTTGCCAATTCCACAAGAACAGCCTTAGCGAAAGGCTTCTTGAAGGGAAAGATGTAACTCTGTGAGATGAAATAACAGAACACAGAGCAGTTTCTCAGAAGGCTTCTTTCCAGTTTTGAACGGAAGATATTTCCTTTTTCACCTTAGCCCTCTATGGGCTTCCAAATATCCCTTTGCCAATTCCACAAGAACAGCCTTAGCGAAAGGCTTCTTGAAGGGAAAGATGTAACTCTGTGAGATGAATTAACAGAACACAGAGCAGTTTCTCAGAAAGCTTCTTTTCAGTTTTGAACGGAAGATATTTCCTTTTCCACCATAGCCCTCTACGGGCTTCCAAATATCCCTTTGCCAATTCCACAAGAACAGCCTTAGCGAAAGGCTTCTTGAAGGGAAAGATGTAACTCTGTGAGATGAATTAACAGAACACAGAGCAGTTTCTCAGAAAGCTTCTTTCCAGTTTTGAACGGAAGATATTTCGTTTTTCACCAAAGAACTCTATGGGCTTCCAAATATCCCTTTGCCAATTCCACAAGAACAGCCTTAGCGAAAGGCTTCTTGAAGGGAAAGATGTAACTCTGTGAGATGAATTAACAGAACACAGAGCAGTTTCTCAGAAAGCTTCTTTCCAGTTTTGAACGGAAGAAATTTCCTTTTTCACCATAGCCCTCTATGGGCTTCGAAATATCCCTTTGCCAATTCCACAAGAACAGCCTTAGCGAAAGGCTTCTTGAAGGGAAAGATGTAACTCTGTGAGATGAATTAACAGAACACAGAGCAGTTTCTCAGAAAGCTTCTTTCCAGTTTTGAACGGAAGATATTTCCTTTTTTACCATAGCCCTCTATGGGCTTCCAAATATCCCTTTGCCAATTCCAGAAGAACAGCCTTAGCGAAAGGCTTCTTGAAGGGAAAGATGTAACTCTGTGAGATGAATTAACAGAACACACAGCAGTTTCTCAGAAAGCTTCTTTCCAGTTTTGAACGGAAGATATTTCCTTTTTCACTATAGCCCTCTATGGGCTTCCAAATATCCCTTTTCCAATTCCACAAGAACAGCCTTAGCGAAAGGCTTCTTGAAGGGAAAGATGTAACTCTGTGAGATGAATTAACAGAACACAGAGCAGTTTCTCAGAAAGCTTCTTTCCAGTTTTGAACGGAAGGTATTTCCTTTTTCACCATAGCCCTCTATGGGCTTCCAAATATCCCTTTGCCAATTCCACAAAACAGCCTTAGCGAAAGGCTTCTTGAAGGGAAAGATGTAACTCTGTGAGATGAATTAACAGAACACAGAGCAGTTTCTCAGAAAGCTTCTTTCCAGTTTTGAACGGAAGATATTTCAATTTTCACCATAGCCCTCTATGGGCTTCCAAATATCCCTTTGCCAATTCCACAAGAACAGCCTAAGCGAAAGGCTTCTTGAAGGGAAAGATGTAACTCTGTGAGATGAATTAACAGAACACAGAGCAGTTTCTCAGAAAGCTTCTTTCCAGTTTTGAACGGAAGATATTTATTTTTCACCATAGCCCTCTATGAGCTTCCAAATATCCCTTTGCCAATTCCACAAGAACAGCCTTAGCGAAAGGTTTCTTGAAGGGAAAGACGTAACTCTGTGAGATGAATTAACAGAACACAGAGCAGTTTCTCAGAACGCTTCTTTCCAGTTTTGAACGGAAGATATTTCCTTTTTCACCATAGCCCCCTATGGGTTTCCAAATATCCCTTTGCCAATTCCCCAAGAACAGCCTTAGCGAAAGACTTCTTGAAGGGAAAGATGTAACTCTGTGTGATGAATTAAGAGAACACAGAGCAGTTTCTCAGAAAGCTTCTTTCCAGTTTTGAACGGAAGATATTTCCTTTTTCACCATAGCCCCCTATGGGCTTCCAAATATCCCTTTGCCAATTCCACAAGAACAGCCTTAGCGAAAGGCTTCTTGAAGGGAAAGATGTAACTCTGTGAGATGAATTAACAGAACACAGAGCAGTTTCTCAGAAAGCTTCTTTCCTGTTTTGAACGGAAGATATTTCCTTTTTCACCATAGCCCTCTATGGGCTTCCAAATATCCCTTTGCCAATTCCACAAGAACAGCCTTAGCGAAAGGCTTCTTGAAGGGAAAGATGTAACTCTGTGAGATGAATTAACAGAACACAGAGCAGTTTCTCAGAAAGCTTCTTTCCAGTTTTGAACGGAAGATATTTCCTTTTTCACCATAGCCCTCTATGGGCTTCCAAATATCCCTTTGCCAATTCCACAAGAACAGCCTTAGCGAAAGGCTTCTTGAAGGGAAAGACGTAACTCTGTGAGATGAATTAACAGAACACAGAGCAGTTTCTCAGAAAGCTTCTTTCCAGTTTTGAACGGAAGATATTTCCTTTTTCACCATAGCCCTCTATGGGCTTCCAAATATCCCTTTGCCAATTCCCCAAGAACAGCCTTAGCGAAAAGCTTCTTGAAGGGAAAGATGTAACTCTGTGAGATGAATTAACAGAACACAGAGCAGTTTCTCAGAAAGCTTCTTTCCAGTTTTGAACGGAAGATATTTCCTTTTTCACCATAGCCCTCTATGGGCTTCCAAATATCCCTTTGCCAATTCCACAAGAACAGCCTTAGCTAAAGGCTTCTTGAAGGGAAAGATGTAACTCTGTGAGATGAAATAACAGAACACAGAGCAGTTTCTCAGAAAGCTTCTTTCCAGTTTTGAACGGAAGATATTTCCTTTTTCACCATAGCCCTCTATGGGCTTCCAAATATCCCTTTGCCAATTCCCCAAGAACAGCCTTAGCGAAAGGCTTCTTGAAGGGAAAGACGTAACTCTGTGAGATGAATTAACAGAACACAGAGCAGTTTCTCAGAAAGCTTCTTTCCAGTTTTGAACGGAAGATATTTCCTTTTTCAGCATAGCCCTCTATGGGCTTCCAAATATCCCTTTGCCAATTCCACAAGAACAGCCTTAGCGAAAGGCTTCTTGAAGGGAAAGATGTAACTCTGAGAGATGAATTAACAGAACACAGAGCAGTTTCTCAGAAAGCTTCTTTCCAGTTTTGAACGGAAGATATTTCAATTTTCACCATAGCCCTCTATGGGCTTCCAAATATGCCTTTGCCAATTCCACAAGAACAGCCTTAGCGAAAGGCTTCTTGAAGGGAAAGATGTAACTCTGTGAGATGAATTAACAGAACACAGAGCAGTTTCTCAGAAAGCTTCTTTCCAGTTTTGAACGGAAGATATTTCAATTTTCACCATAGCCCTCTATGGGCTTCCAAATATCCCTTTGCCAATTCCACAAGAACAGCCTTAGTGAAAGGCTTCTTGAAGGGAAAGATGTAACTCTGTGAGATGAATTAACAGAACACAGAGCAGTTTCTCAGAAAGCTTCTTTCCAGTTTTGAACGGAAGATATTTCCTTTTTCACCATAGCCCTCTATGAGCTTCCAAATATCCCTTTGCCAATCCCACAAGAACAGCCTTAGCGAAAGGCTTCTTGAAGGGAAAGACGTAACTCTGTGAGATGAATTAACAGAACACAGAGCAGTTTCTCAGAAAGCTTCTTTCCAGTTTTGAACGGAAGATATTTCCTTTTTCACCATAGCCCCCTATGGGTTTCCAAATATCCCTTTGCCAATTCCCCAAGAACAGCCTTAGCGAAAGACTTCTTGAAGGGAAAGATGTAACTCTGTGAGATGAATTAACAGAACACAGAGCAGTTTCTCAGAAAGCTTCTTTCCAGTTTTGAACGGAAGATATTTCCTTTTTCACCATAGCCCCCTATGGGCTTCCAAATATCCCTTTGCCAATTCCACAAGAACAGCCTTAGCGAAAGGCTTCTTGAAGGGAAAGATGTAACTCTGTGAGATGAATTAACAGAACACAGAGCAGTTTCTCAGAAAGCTTCTTTCCAGTTTTGAACGGAAGATATTTCCTTTTTCACCATAGCCCTCTATGGGCTTCCAAATATCCCTTTGCCAATTCCCCAAGAACAGCCTTAGCGAAAGGCTTCTTGAAGGGAAAGATGTAACTCTGTGAGATGAATTAACAGAACACAGAGCAGTTTCTCAGAAAGCTTCTTTTCAGTTTTGAACGGAAGATATTTCCTTTTCCACCATAGCCCTCTATGGTCTTCGAAATATCCCATTGCCAATTCCACAAGAACAGCCTTAGCGAAAGGCTTCTTGAAGTGAAAGATGTAACTCTGTGAGATGAATTAACAGAACACAGAGCAGTTTCTCAGAAAGCTTCTTTCCAGTTTTGAACGGAAGATATTTCCTTTTTCACCATAGCCCTCTATGGGCTTACAAATATCCCTTTGCCAATTCCACAAGAACAGCCTTAGCTAAAGGCTTCTTGAAGGGAAAGATGTAACTCTGTGAGATGAAATAACAGAACACAGAGCAGTTTCTCAGAAAGCTTCTTTCCAGTTTTGAACGGAAGATATTTCCTTTTTCACCATAGCCATCTATGGGCTTCCAAATATCCCTTTGCCAATTCCCCAAGAACAGCCTTAGCGAAAGGCTTCTTGAAGGGAAAGATGTAACTCTGTGAGATGAATTAACAGAACACAGAGCAGTTTCTCAGAAAGCTTCTTTCCAGTTTTGAACGGAAGATATTTCCTTTTTCTCCATAGCCCCCTATGGGCTTCCAAATATCCCTTTGCCAATTCCCCAAGAACAGCCTTAGCGAAAGACTTCTTGAAGGGAAAGATGTAACTCTGTGAGATGAATTAACAGAACACACAGCAGTTTCTCAGAAAGCTTCTTTCCAGTTTTGAACGGAAGATATTTCCTTTTTCACCATAGCCCCCTATGGGCTTCCAAATATCCCTTTGCCAATTCCACAAGAACAGCCTTAGCGAAAGGCTTCTTGAAGGGAAAGATGTAACTCTGTGAGATGAATTAACAGAACACAGAGCAGTTTCTCAGAAAGCTTCTTTCCAGTTTTGAACGGAAGATATTTCCTTTTTCACCATAGCCCTCTATGGGCTTCCAAATATCCCTTTGCCAATTACACAAGAACAGCCTTAGCGAAAGGCTTCTTGAAGGGAAAGATGTAACTCTGTGAGATGAATTAACAGAACACAGAGCAGTTTCTCAGAAAGCTTCTTTCCAGTTTTGAACGGAAGATATTTCCTTTTTTACCATAGCCCTCTATGGGCTTCCAAATATCCCTTTGCCAATTCCACAAGAACAGCCTTAGCGAAAGGCTTCTTGAAGGGAAAGATGTAACTCTGTGAGATGAATTAACAGAACACAGAGCAGTTTCTCAGAAAGCTTCTTTCCAGTTTTGAACGGAAGATATTTCCTTTTTCACCATAGCCCTCTATGGGCTTCCAAATATCCCTTTGCCAATTCCACAAGAACAGCCTTAGCGAAAGGCTTCTTGAAGGGAAAGATGTAACTCTGTGAGATGAATTAACAGAACACAGAGCAGTTTCTCAGAAAGCTTCTTTCCAGTTTTGAACGGAAGATATTTCCTTTTTCTCCATAGCCCTCTATGGGCTTCCAAATATCCCTTTGCCAATTCCACAAGAACAGCCTTAGCGAAGGGCTTCTTGAAGAGAAAGATGTAACTCTGTGAGATGAATTAACAGAACACAGAGCAGTTTCTCAGAAAGCTTCTTTGCAGTTTTGAACGGAAGATATTTCCTTTCTCACCGTAGCCCTCTATGGGATTCCTAATATCCCTTTGCCAATTCCACAAGAACAGCCTTAGCGAAAGGCTTCTTGAAGGGAAAGATGTAACTCTGTGAGATGAATTAACAGAACACAGAGCAGTTTCTCAGAAAGCTTCTTTGCAGTTTTGAACGGAAGATATTTCCTTTTTCACCATAGCCCTCTATGGGCTTCCAAATATCCCTTTGCCAATTCCACAAGAACAGCCTTAGCGAAAGGCTTCTTGAAGGGAAAGATGTAACTCTGTGAGATGAATTAACAGAACACAGAGCAGTTTCTCAGAAAGCTTCTTTCCAGTTTTGAACGGAAGATATTTCCTTTTTCACCATAGCCCTCTATGGGCTTCCAAATATCCCTTTGCCAATTCCACAAGAACAGCCTTAGCGAAAGGCTTCTTGAAGGGAAAGATGTAACTCTGTGAGATGAATTAACAGAACACAGAGCAGTTTCTCAGAAAGCTTCTTTCCAGTTTTGAACGGAAGATATTTCCTTTTTCACCATAGCCCTCTATGGGCTTCCAAATATCCCTTTGCCAATTCCACAAGAACAGCCTCAGCGAAAGGATTCTTGAAGGGAAAGATGTAACTCTGTGAGATGAATTAACAGAACACAGAGCAGTTTCTCAGAAAGCTTCTTTCCACTTTTGAACGGAAGATATTTCCTTTTTCACCATAGCCCACTATGGGCTTCCAAATATCCCTTTGCCAATTGCACAAGAACAGCCTTAGCGAAAGGCTTCTTGAAGGGAAAGATGTAACTCTCTGAGATGAATTAACAGAACACAGAGCAGTTTCTCAGAAAGCTTCTTTCCAGTTTTGAACGGAAGATATTTCCTTTTTCACCATAGCCCTCTAAGGGCTTCCAAATATCCCTTTGCCAATTCCACAAGAACAGCCTTAGCGAAAGGCTTCTTGAAGGGAAAGATGTAACTCTGTGAGATGAATTAACAGAACACAGAGCAGTTTCTCAGAAAGCTTCTTTCCAGTTTTGAACGGAAGATACTTCCTTTTTCTCCATAGCCCTCTATGGGCTTCCAAATATCCCTTTGCCAATTCCACAAGAACAGCCTTAGCGAAGGGCTTCTTGAAGGGAAAGATGTAACTCTGTGAGATGAATTAACAGAACACAGAGCAGTTTCTCAGAAAGCTTCTTTCCAGTTTTGAACGGAAGATATTTCCTTTTTCACCATAGCCCTCTATGGGCTTCCAAATATCCCTTTGCCAATTCCACAAGAACAGCCTTAGCGAAAGGCTTCTTGAAGGGAAAGATGTATCTCTGTGAGATGAATTAACAGAACGCAGAGCAGTTTCTCAGAAAGCTTCTTTCCAGTTTTGAACGGAAGATATTTCCTTTTTTACCATAGCCCTCTATGGGCTTCCAAATATCCCTTTGCCAATTCCACAAGAACAGCCTTAGCGGAAGGCTTCTTGAAGGGAAAGATGTAACTCTGTGAGATGAATTAACAGAACACAGAGCAGTTTCTCAGAAAGCTTCTTTCCAGTTTTGAACGGAAGATATTTCCTTTTTCACCATAGCCCTCTATGGGCTTCCAAATATCCCTTTGCCAATTCCACAAGAACAGCCTTAGCGAAAGGCTTCTTGAAGGGAAAGATGTAACTCTGAGAGATGAAATAACAGAACACAGAGCAGTTTCTCAGAAAGCTTCTTTCCAGTTTTGAACGGAAGATATTTCCTTTTTCACCATAGCCCTCTATGGGCTTCCAAATATCCCTTTGCCAATTCCACAAGAACAGCCTTAGCGAAAGGCTTCTTGAAGGAAAAGACGTAACTCTGTGAGATGAATTAACAAAACACAGAGCAGTTTCTCAGAAAGCTTCTTTCCAGTTTTGAACGGAAGATATTTCCTTTTTCACCATAGCCCTCTATGGGCTTCCAAATATCCCTTTGCCAATTCCCCAAGAACAGCCTTAGCGAAAGGCTTCTTGAAGGGAAAGATGTAACTCTGTGAGATGAATTAACAGAACACAGAGCAGTTTCTCAGAAAGCTGCTTTCCAGTTTTGAACGGAAGATATTTCCTTTTTCACCATAGCCCTCTATGGGCTTCCAAATATCCCTTTGCCAATTCCACAAGAACAGCCTTAGCGAAAGGCTTCTTGAAGGGAAAGATGTAACTCTGTGAGATGAATTAACAGAACACAGAGCAGTTTCTCAGAAAGCTTCTTTCCAGTTTTGAACGGAAGATATTACCTTTTTCACCATAGCCCTCTATGGGCTTCCAAATATACCTTTGCCAATTCCCCAAGAAGAGCCTTAGCGAAAGGCTTCTTGAAGGGAAAGATGTAACTCTGTGAGATGAATTAACAGAACACAGAGCAGTTTCTCAGAAAGCTTCTTTCCAGTTTTGAACGGAAGATACTTCCTTTTTCTCCATAGCCCTCTATGGGCTTCCAAATATCCCTTTGCCAATTCCACAAGAACAGCCTTAGCGAAGGGCTTCTTGAAGGGAAAGATGTAACTCTGTGAGATGAATTAACAGAACACAGAGCAGTTTCTCAGAAAGCTTCTTTCCAGTTTTGAACGGAAGATATTTCCTTTTTCTCCATAGCCCCCTATGGGCTTCCAAATATCCCTTTGCCAATTCCACAAGAACAGCCTTAGCGAAGGGCTTCTTGAAGGGAAAGATGTAACTCTGTGAGATGAATTAACAGAACACAGAGCAGTTTCTCAGAAAGCTTCTTTGCAGTTTTGAACGGAAGATATTTCCTTTCTCACCGTAGCCCTCTATGGGATTCCTAATATCCCTTTGCCAATTCCACAAGAACAGCCTTAGCGAAAGGCTTCTTGAAGGGAAAGATGTAACTCTGTGAGATGAATTAACAGAACACAGAGCAGTTTCTCAGAAAGCTTCTTTGCAGTTTTGAACGGAAGATATTTCCTTTTTCACCATAGCCCTCTATGGGCTTCCAAATATCCCTTTGCCAATTCCACAAGAACAGCCTTAGCGAAAGGCTTCTTGAAGGGAAAGATGTAACTCTGTGAGATGAATTAACAGAACACAGAGCAGTTTCTCAGAAAGCTTCTTTCCAGTTTTGAACGGAAGATATTTCCTTTTTCACCATAGCCCTCTATGGGCTTCCAAATATCCCTTTGCCAATTCCACAAGAACAGCCTTAGCGAAAGGCTTCTTGAAGGGAAAGATGTAACTCTGTGAGATGAATTAACAGAACACAGAGCAGTTTCTCAGAAAGCTTCTTTCCAGTTTTGAACGGAAGATATTTCCTTTTTCACCATAGCCCTCTATGGGCTTCCAAATATCCCTTTGCCAATTCCACAAGAACAGCCTCAGCGAAAGGATTCTTGAAGGGAAAGATGTAACTCTGTGAGATGAATTAACAGAACACAGAGCAGTTTCTCAGAAAGCTTCTTTCCACTTTTGAACGGAAGATATTTCCTTTTTCACCATAGCCCACTATGGGCTTCCAAATATCCCTTTGCCAATTGCACAAGAACAGCCTTAGCGAAAGGCTTCTTGAAGGGAAAGATGTAACTCTCTGAGATGAATTAACAGAACACAGAGCAGTTTCTCAGAAAGCTTCTTTCCAGTTTTGAACGGAAGATATTTCCTTTTTCACCATAGCCCTCTAAGGGCTTCCAAATATCCCTTTGCCAATTCCACAAGAACAGCCTTAGCGAAAGGCTTCTTGAAGGGAAAGATGTAACTCTGTGAGATGAATTAACAGAACACAGAGCAGTTACTCAGAAAGCTTCTTTCCAGTTTTGAACGGAAGATATTACCTTTTTCACCATAGCCCTCTATGGGCTTCCAAATATACCTTTGCCAATTCCCCAAGAACAGCCTTAGCGAAAGGCTTCTTGAAGGGAAAGATGTAACTCTGTGAGATGAATTAACAGAACACACAGCAGTTTCTCAGAAAGCTTCTTTCCAGTTTTGAACGGAAGATACTTCCTTTTTCTCCATAGCCCTCTATGGGCTTCCAAATATCCCTTTGCCAATTCCACAAGAACAGCCTTAGCGAAGGGCTTCTTGAAGGGAAAGATGTAACTCTGTGAGATGAATTAACAGAACACAGAGCAGTTTCTCAGAAAGCTTCTTTCCAGTTTTGAACGGAAGATATTTCCTTTTTCACCATAGCCCTCTATGGGCTTCCAAATATCCCTTTGCCAATTCCACAAGAACAGCCTTAGCGAAAGGCTTCTTGAAGGGAAAGATGTATCTCTGTGAGATGAATTAACAGAACGCAGAGCAGTTTCTCAGAAAGCTTCTTTCCAGTTTTGAACGGAGGATATTTCCTTTTTTACCATAGCCCTCTATGGGCTTCCAAATATCCCTTTGCCAATTCCACAAGAACAGCCTTAGCGGAAGGCTTCTTGAAGGGAAAGATGTAACTCTGTGAGATGAATTAACAGAACACAGAGCAGTTTCTCAGAAAGCTTCTTTCCAGTTTTGAACGGAAGATATTTCCTTTTTCACCATAGCCCTCTATGGGCTTCCAAATATCCCTTTGCCAATTCCACAAGAACAGCCTTAGCGAAAGGCTTCTTGAAGGGAAAGATGTAACTCTGAGAGATGAAATAACAGAACACAGAGCAGTTTCTCAGAAAGCTTCTTTCCAGTTTTGAACGGAAGATATTTCCTTTTTCACCATAGCCCTCTATGGGCTTCCAAATATCCCTTTGCCAATTCCACAAGAACAGCCTTAGCGAAAGGCTTCTTGAAGGAAAAGACGTAACTCTGTGAGATGAATTAACAAAACACAGAGCAGTTTCTCAGAAAGCTTCTTTCCAGTTTTGAACGGAAGATATTTCCTTTTTCACCATAGCCCTCTATGGGCTTCCAAATATCCCTTTGCCAATTCCCCAAGAACAGCCTTAGCGAAAGGCTTCTTGAAGGGAAAGATGTAACTCTGTGAGATGAATTAACAGAACACAGAGCAGTTTCTCAGAAAGCTGCTTTCCAGTTTTGAACGGAAGATATTTCCTTTTTCACCATAGCCCTCTATGGGCTTCCAAATATCCCTTTGCCAATTCCACAAGAACAGCCTTAGCGAAAGGCTTCTTGAAGGGAAAGATGTAACTCTGTGAGATGAATTAACAGAACACAGAGCAGTTTCTCAGAAAGCTTCTTTCCAGTTTTGAACGGAAGATATTACCTTTTTCACCATAGCCCTCTATGGGCTTCCAAATATACCTTTGCCAATTCCCCAAGAAGAGCCTTAGCGAAAGGCTTCTTGAAGGGAAAGATGTAACTCTGTGAGATGAATTAACAGAACACAGAGCAGTTTCTCAGAAAGCTTCTTTCCAGTTTTGAACGGAAGATACTTCCTTTTTCTCCATAGCCCTCTATGGGCTTCCAAATATCCCTTTGCCAATTCCACAAGAACAGCCTTAGCGAAGGGCTTCTTGAAGGGAAAGATGTAACTCTGTGAGATGAATTAACAGAACACAGAGCAGTTTCTCAGAAAGCTTCTTTCCAGTTTTGAACGGAAGATATTTCCTTTTTCTCCATAGCCCCCTATGGGCTTCCAAATATCCCTTTGCCAATTCCACAAGAACAGCCTTAGCGAAGGGCTTCTTGAAGGGAAAGATGTAACTCTGTGAGATGAATTAACAGAACACAGAGCAGTTTCTCAGAAAGCTTCTTTCCAGTTTTGAACGGAAGATATTTCCTTTTTCACCATAGCCCCCTATGGGCTTCCAAATATCCCTTTGCCAATTCCACAAGAACAGCCTTAGCGAAAGGCTTCTTGAAGGGAAAGATGTAACTCTGTGAGATGAATTAACAGAACACAGAGCAGTTTCTCAGAAAGCTTCTTTCCAGTTTTGAACGGAAGATATTTCCTTTTTCACCATAGCCCTCTATGGGCTTCCAAATATCCCTTTGCCAATTCCACAAGAACAGCCTTAGCGAAAGGCTTCTTGAAGGGAAAGATGTAACTCTGTGAGATGAATTAACAGAACACAGAGCAGTTTCTCAGAAAGCTTCTTTTCAGTTTTGAACGGAAGATATTTCCTTTTCCACCATAGCCCTCTACGGGCTTCCAAATATCCCTTTGCCAATTCCACAAGAACAGCCTTAGCGAAAGGCTTCTTGAAGGGAAAGATGTAACTCTGTGAGATGAATTAACAGAACACAGAGCAGTTTCTCAGAAAGCTTCTTTCCAGTTTTGAACGGAAGATATTTCGTTTTTCACCAAAGAACTCTATGGGCTTCCAAATATCCCTTTGCCAATTCCACAAGAACAGCCTTAGCGAAAGGCTTCTTGAAGGGAAAGATGTAACTCTGTGAGATGAATTAACAGAACACAGAGCAGTTTCTCAGAAAGCTTCTTTCCAGTTTTGAACGGAAGAAATTTCCTTTTTCACCATAGCCCTCTATGGGCTTCCAAATATCCCTTTGCCAATTCCACAAGAACAGCCTTAGCGAAAGGCTTCTTGAAGGGAAAGATGTAACTCTGTGAGATGAATTAACAGAACACAGAGCAGTTTCTCAGAAAGCTTCTTTCCAGTTTTGAACGGAAGATATTTCCTTTTTTACCATAGCCCTCTATGGGCTTCCAAATATCCCTTTGCCAATTCCAGAAGAACAGCCTTAGCGAAAGGCTTCTTGAAGGGAAAGATGTAACTCTGTGAGATGAATTAACAGAACACACAGCAGTTTCTCAGAAAGCTTCTTTCCAGTTTTGAACGGAAGATATTTCCTTTTTCACTATAGCCCTCTATGGGCTTCCAAATATCCCTTTTCCAATTCCACAAGAACAGCCTTAACGAAAGGCTTCTTGAAGGGAAAGATGTAACTCTGTGAGATGAATTAACAGAACACAGAGCAGTTTCTCAGAAAGCTTCTTTCCAGTTTTGAACGGAAGGTATTTCCTTTTTCACCATAGCCCTCTATGGGCTTCCAAATATCCCTTTGCCAATTCCACAAGAACAGCCTTAGCGAAAGGCTTCTTGAAGGGAAAGATGTAACTCTGTGAGATGAATTAACAGAACACAGAGCAGTTTCTCAGAAAGCTTCTTTCCAGTTTTGAACGGAAGATATTTCAATTTTCACCATAGCCCTCTATGGGCTTCCAAATATCCCTTTGCCAATTCCACAAGAACAGCCTAAGCGAAAGGCTTCTTGAAGGGAAAGATGTAACTCTGTGAGATGAATTAACAGAACACAGAGCAGTTTCTCAGAAAGCTTCTTTCCAGTTTTGAACGGAAGATATTTCCTTTTTCACCATAGCCCTCTATGAGCTTCCAAATATCCCTTTGCCAATTCCACAAGAACAGCCTTAGCGAAAGGTTTCTTGACGGGAAAGACGTAACTCTGTGAGATGAATTAACAGAACACAGAGCAGTTTCTCAGAACGCTTCTTTCCAGTTTTGAACGGAAGATATTTCCTTTTTCACCATAGCCCCCTATGGGCTTCCAAATATCCCTTTGCCAATTCCACAAGAACAGCCTTAGCGAAAGGCTTCTTGAAGGGAAAAATGTAACTCTGTGAGATGAATTAACAGAACACAGAGCAGTTTCTCAGAAAGCTTCTTTCCTGTTTTGAACGGAAGATATTTCCTTTTTCACCATAGCCCTCTATGGGCTTCCAAATATCCCTTTGCCAATTCCACAAGAACAGCCTTAGCGAAAGGCTTCTTGAAGGGAAAGATGTAACTCTGTGAGATGAATTAACAGAACACAGAGCAGTTTCTCAGAAAGCTTCTTTCCAGTTTTGAACGGAAGATATTTCCTTTTTCACCATTGCCCTCTATGGGCTTCCAAATATCCCTTTGCCAATTCCACAAGAACAGCCTTAGCGAAAGGCTTCTTGAAGGGAAAGACGTAACTCTGTGAGATGAATTAAAAGAACACAGAGCAGTTTCTCAGAAAGCTTCTTTCCAGTTTTGAACGGAAGATATTTCCTTTTTCACCATAGCCCTCTATGGGCTTCCAAATATCCCTTTGCCAATTCCCCAAGAACAGCCTTAGCGAAAAGCTTCTTGAAGGGAAAGATGTAACTCTGTGAGATGAATTAACAGAACACAGAGCAGTTTCTCAGAAAGCTTCTTTCCAGTTTTGAACGGAAGATATTTCCTTTTTCACCATAGCCCTCTATGGTCTTCGAAATATCCCATTGCCAATTTCACAAGAACAGCCTTAGCGAAAGGCTTCTTGAAGTGAAAGATGTAACTCTGTGAGATGAATTAACAGAACACAGAGCAGTTTCTCAGAAAGCTTCTTTCCAGTTTTGAACGGAAGATATTTCCTTTTTCACCATAGCCCTCTATGGGCTTCCAAATATCCCTTTGCCAATTCCACAAGAACAGCCTTAGCTAAAGGCTTCTTGAAGGGAAAGATGTAACTCTGTGAGATGAAATAACAGAACACAGAGCAGTTTCTCAGAAAGCTTCTTTCCAGTTTTGAACGGAAGATATTTCCTTTTTCACCATAGCCCTCTATGGGCTTCCAAATATCCCTTTGCCAATTCCCCAAGAACAGCCTTAGCGAAAGGCTTCTTGAAGGGAAAGATGTAACTCTGTGAGATGAATTAACAGAACACAGAGCAGTTTCTCAGAAAGCTTCTTTCCAGTTTTGAACGGAAGATATTTCCTTTTTCTCCATAGCCCCCTATGGGCTTCCAAATATCCCTTTGCCAATTCCCCAAGAACAGCCTTAGCGAAAGACTTCTTGAAGGGAAAGATGTAACTCTGTGAGATGAATTAACAGAACACACAGCAGTTTCTCAGAAAGCTTCTTTCCAGTTTTGAACGGAAGATATTTCCTTTTTCACCATAGCCCCCTATGGGCTTCCAAATATCCCTTTGCCAATTCCACAAGAACAGCCTTAGCGAAAGGCTTCTTGAAGGGAAAGATGTAACTCTGTGAGATGAATTAACAGAACACAGAGCAGTTTCTCAGAAAGCTTCTTTCCAGTTTTGAACGGAAGATATTTCCTTTTTCACCATAGCCCTCTATGGGCTTCCAAATATCCCTTTGCCAATTCCACAAGAACAGCCTTAGCGAAAGGCTTCTTGAAGGGAAAGATGTAACTCTGTGAGATGAATTAACAGAACACAGAGCAGTTTCTCAGAAAGCTTCTTTCCAGTTTTGAACGGAAGATATTTCCTTTTTTACCATAGCCCTCTATGGGCTTCCAAATATCCCTTTGCCAATTCCACAAGAACAGCCTTAGCGAAAGGCTTCTTGAAGGGAAAGATGTAACTCTGTGAGATGAATTAACAGAACACAGAGCAGTTTCTCAGAAAGCTTCTTTCCAGTTTTGAACGGAAGATATTTCCTTTTTCACCATAGCCCTCTATGGGCTTCCAAATATCCCTTTGCCAATTCCACAAGAACAGCCTTAGCGAAAGGCTTCTTGAAGGGAAAGATGTAACTCTGTGAGATGAATTAACAGAACACAGAGCAGTTTCTCAGAAAGCTTCTTTCCAGTTTTGAACGGAAGATATTTCCTTTTTCTCCATAGCCCTCTATGGGCTTCCAAATATCCCTTTGCCAATTCCACAAGAACAGCCTTAGCGAAGGGCTTCTTGAAGGGAAAGATGTAACTCTGTGAGATGAATTAACAGAACACAGAGCAGTTTCTCAGAAAGCTTCTTTGCAGTTTTGAACGGAAGATATTTCCTTTCTCACCGTAGCCCTCTATGGGATTCCTAATATCCCTTTGCCAATTCCACAAGAACAGCCTTAGCGAAAGGCTTCTTGAAGGGAAAGATGTAACTCTGTGAGATGAATTAACAGAACACAGAGCAGTTTCTCAGAAAGCTTCTTTGCAGTTTTGAACGGAAGATATTTCCTTTTTCACCATAGCCCTCTATGGGCTTCCAAATATCCCTTTGCCAATTCCACAAGAACAGCCTTAGCGAAAGGCTTCTTGAAGGGAAAGATGTAACTCTGTGAGATGAATTAACAGAACACAGAGCAGTTTCTCAGAAAGCTTCTTTCCAGTTTTGAACGGAAGATATTTCCTTTTTCACCATAGCCCTCTATGGGCTTCCAAATATCCCTTTGCCAATTCCACAAGAACAGCCTTAGCGAAAGGCTTCTTGAAGGGAAAGATGTAACTCTGTGAGATGAATTAACAGAACACAGAGCAGTTTCTCAGAAAGCTTCTTTCCAGTTTTGAACGGAAGATATTTCCTTTTTCACCATAGCCCTCTATGGGCTTCCAAATATCCCTTTGCCAATTCCACAAGAACAGCCTCAGCGAAAGGATTCTTGAAGGGAAAGATGTAACTCTGTGAGATGAATTAACAGAACACAGAGCAGTTTCTCAGAAAGCTTCTTTCCACTTTTGAACGGAAGATATTTCCTTTTTCACCATAGCCCACTATGGGCTTCCAAATATCCCTTTGCCAATTGCACAAGAACAGCCTTAGCGAAAGGCTTCTTGAAGGGAAAGATGTAACTCTCTGAGATGAATTAACAGAACACAGAGCAGTTTCTCAGAAAGCTTCTTTCCAGTTTTGAACGGAAGATATTTCCTTTTTCACCATAGCCCTCTAAGGGCTTCCAAATATCCCTTTGCCAATTCCACAAGAACAGCCTTAGCGAAAGGCTTCTTGAAGGGAAAGATGTAACTCTGAGAGATGAATTAACAGAACACAGAGCACTTTTTCAGAAAGCTTCTTTCCAGTTTTGAACGGAAGATATTTCCTTTTTCACCATAGCCCTCTATGGGCTTCCAAATATCCCTTTGCCAATTCCACAAGAACAGCCTTAGCGAAAGGCTTCTTGAAGGGAAAGATGTATCTCTGTGAGATGAATTAACAGAACGCAGAGCAGTTTCTCAGAAAGCTTCTTTCCAGTTTTGAACGGAAGATATTTCCTTTTTTACCATAGCCCTCTATGGGCTTCCAAATATCCCTTTGCCAATTCCACAAGAACAGCCTTAGCGAAAGGCTTCTTGAAGGGAAAGATGTAACTCTGTGAGATGAATTAACAGAACACAGAGCAGTTTCTCAGAAAGCTTCTTTCCAGTTTTGAACGGAAGATATTTCCTTTTTCACCATAGCCCTCTATGGGCTTCCAAATATCCCTTTGCCAATTCCACAAGAACAGCCTTAGCGAAAGGCTTCTTGAAGGGAAAGATGTAACTCTGAGAGATGAAATAACAGAACACAGAGCAGTTTCTCAGAAAGCTTCTTTCCAGTTTTGAACGGAAGATATTTCCTTTTTCACCATAGCCCTCTATGGGCTTCCAAATATCCCTTTGCCAATTCCACAAGAACAGCCTTAGCGAAAGGCTTCTTGAAGGAAAAGACGTAACTCTGTGAGATGAATTAACAAAACACAGAGCAGTTTCTCAGAAAGCTTCTTTCCAGTTTTGAACGGAAGATACTTCCTTTTTCACCATAGCCCTCTATGGGCTTCCAAATATCCCTTTGCCAATTCCACAAGAACAGCCTTAGCGAAAGGCTTCTTGAAGGGAAAGATGTAACTCTGTGAGATGAATTAACAGAACACAGAGCAGTTTCTCAGAAAGCTTCTTTCAAGTTTTGAACGGAAGATATTACCTTTTTCACCATAGCCCTCTATGGGCTTCCAAATATACCTTTGCCAATTCCCCAAGAAGAGCCTTAGCGAAAGGCTTCTTGAAGGGAAAGATGTAACTCTGTGAGATGAATTAACAGAACACAGAGCAGTTTCTCAGAAAGCTTCTTTCCAGTTTTGAACGGAAGATACTTCCTTTTTCTCCATAGCCCTCTATGGGCTTCCAAATATCCCTTTGCCAATTCCACAAGAACAGCCTTAGCGAAGGGCTTCTTGAAGGGAAAGATGTAACTCTGTGAGATGAATTAACAGAACACAGAGCAGTTTCTCAGAAAGCTTCTTTCCAGTTTTGAACGGAAGATATTTCCTTTCTCACCGTAGCCCTCTATGGGATTCCTAATATCCCTTTGCCAATTCCACAAGAACAGCCTTAGCGAAAGGCTTCTTGAAGGGAAAGATGTAACTCTGTGAGATGAATTAACAGAACACAGAGCAGTTTCTCAGAAAGCTTCTTTCCAGTTTTGAACGGAAGATATTTCCTTTTTCACCATAGCCCTCTATGGGCTTCCAAATATCCCTTTGCCAATTCCACAAGAACAGCCTTAGCGAAAGGCTTCTTGAAGGGAAAGATGTAACTCTGTGAGATGAACTAACAGAACACAGAGCAGTTTCTCAGAAAGCTTCTTTCCAGTTTTGAACGGAAGATATTTCCTTTTTTACCATAGCCCTCTATGGGCTTCCAAATATCCCTTTGCCAATTCCACAAGAACAGCCTTAGCGAAAGGCTTCTTGAAGGGAAAGATGTAACTCTGTGAGATGAATTAACAGAACACAGAGCAGTTTCTCAGAAAGCTTCTTTCCAGTTTTGAACGGAAGATATTTCCTTTTTCACCATAGCCCTCTATGGGCTTCCAAATATCCCTTTGCCAATTCCACAAGAACAGCCTTAGCGAAAGGCTTCTTGAAGGGAAAGATGTAACTCTGTGAGATGAATTAACAGAACACAGAGCAGTTTCTCAGAAAGCTTCTTTGCAGTTTTGAACGGAAGATATTTCCTTTGTCACCGTAGCCCTCTATGGGATTCCTAATATCCCTTTGCCAATTCCACAAGAACAGCCTTAGCGAAAGGCTTCTTGAAGGGAAAGATGTAACTCTGTGAGATGAATGAACAGAACACAGAGCAGTTTCTCAGAAAGCTTCTTTCCAGTTTTGAACGGAAGATATTTCCTTTTTCACCATAGCCCTCTATGGGCTTCCAAATATCCCTTTGCCAATTACACAAGAACAGCCTTAGCGAAAGGCTTCTTCAAGGGAAAGATGTAACTCTGTGAAATGAATTAACAGAACACAGAGCAGTTTCTCAGAAAGCTTCTTTCCAGTTTTGAACGGAAGATATTTCCTTTTTCACCATAGCCCTCTATGGGCTTCCAAATATCCCTTTGCCAATTCCACAAGAACAGCCTTAGCGAAAGGCTTCTTGAAGGGAAAGATGTAACTCTGTGAGATGAATTAACAGAACACAGAGCAGTTTCTCAGAAAGCTTCTTTCCAGTTTTGAACGGAAGATATTTCCTTTTTCACCATAGCCCTCTACGGGCTTCCAAATATCCCTTTGCCAATTCCACAAGAACAGCCTTAGCTAAAGGCTTCTTGAAGGGAAAGATGTAACTCTGAGAGATGAATTAACAGAAAACAGAGCAGTTTCTCAGAAAGCTTCTTTCCAGTTTTGAACGGAAGATATTTCCTTTTTCACCATAGCCCTCTATGGGCTTCCAAATATCCCTTTGCCAATTCCACAAGAACAGCCTTAGCGAAAGGCTTCTTGAAGGAAAAGACGTAACTCTGTGAGATGAATTAACAAAACACAGAGCAGTTTCTCAGAAAGCTTCTTTCCAGTTTTGAACGGAAGATATTTCCTTTTTCACCATAGCCCTCTATGGGCTTCCAAATATCCCTTTGCCAATTCCACAAGAACAGCCTTAGCGAAAGGCTTCTTGAAGGGAAAGATGTAACTCTGTGAGATGAATTAACAGAACACAGAGCAGTTTCTCAGAAAGCTTCTTTCCAGTTTTGAACGGAAGATATTTCCTTATTCACCATAGCCCTCTATGGGCTTCCAAATATCCCTTTGCCAATTCCACAAGAACAGCCTTAGCGAAAGGCTTCTTCAAGGGAAAGATGTAACTCTGTGAGATGAATTAACAGAACACAGAGCAGTTTCTCAGAAAGCTTCTTTCCAGTTTTGAACGGAAGATATTTCCTTTTTCACCATAGCCCTCTATGGGCTTCCAAATATCCCTTTGCCAATTCCACAAGAACAGCCTTAGCGAAGGGCTTCTTGACGGGAAAGATGTAATTCTGTGAGATGAAGTAACAGAACACAGAGCAGTTTTTCAGAAAGCTTCTTTGGAGTTTTGAACGGAAGATATTTCCTTTCTCACCGTATCCCTCTATGGGCTTCCAAATATCCCTATACCAATTCCCCAAGAACAGCCTTAGCGAAAGGCTTCTTGAAGGGAAAGATGTAACTCTGTGAGATGAATTAACAGAACACAGAGCAGTTTCTCAGAAAGCTTCTTTCCAGTTTTGAACGGAAGATATTTCCTTTTTCACCATAGCCCTCTATGGGCTTCCAAATATCCTTTTGCCAATTCCACAAGAACAGCCTTAGCGAAAGGCTTCTTGAAGGGAAAGATGTAACTCTGTTAGATGAATTAACAGAACACAGAGCAGTTTCTCAGAAAGCTTCGTTCCGGTTTGAACGGAAGATATTTCCTTTTTCACCATAGCCCTCTATGGGCTTCCAAATATCCCTTTGCCAATTCCAAAAGAACAGCCTTAGCGAAAGGCTTCTTGAAGGAAAAGACGTAACTCTGTGAGATGAATTAACAAAACACAGAGCAGTTTCTCAGAAAGCTTCTTTCCAGTTTTGAACGGAAGATATTTCCTTTTTCACCATAGCCCTCTATGGGCTTCCAAATATCCCTTTGCCAATTCCCCAAGAACAGCCTTAGCGAAAGGCTTCTTGAAGGGAAAGATGTAACTCTGAGAGATGAATTAACAGAACACAGAGCACTTTTTCAGAAAGCTTCTTTCCAGTTTTGAACGGAAGATATTTCCTTTTTCACCATAGCCCTCTATGGGCTTCCAAATATCCCTTTGCCAATTCCACAAGAACAGCCTTAGCGAAAGGCTTCTTGAAGGGAAAGATGTATCTCTGTGAGATGAATTAACAGAACGCAGAGCAGTTTCTCAGAAAGCTTCTTTCCAGTTTTGAACGGAAGATATTTCCTTTTTTACCATAGCCCTCTATGGGCTTCCAAATATCCCTTTGCCAATTCCACAAGAACAGCCTTAGCGAAAGGCTTCTTGAAGGGAAAGATGTAACTCTGTGAGATGAATTAACAGAACACAGAGCAGTTTCTCAGAAAGCTTCTTTCCAGTTTTGAACGGAAGATATTTCCTTTTTCACCATAGCCCTCTATGGGCTTCCAAATATCCCTTTGCCAATTCCACAAGAACAGCCTTAGCGAAAGGCTTCTTGAAGGGAAAGATGTAACTCTGAGAGATGAAATAACAGAACACAGAGCAGTTTCTCAGAAAGCTTCTTTCCAGTTTTGAACGGAAGATATTTCCTTTTTCACCATAGCCCTCTATGGGCTTCCAAATATCCCTTTGCCAATTCCACAAGAACAGCCTTAGCGAAAGGCTTCTTGAAGGAAAAGACGTAACTCTGTGAGATGAATTAACAAAACACAGAGCAGTTTCTCAGAAAGCTTCTTTCCAGTTTTGAACGGAAGATACTTCCTTTTTCACCATAGCCCTCTATGGGCTTCCAAATATCCCTTTGCCAATTCCACAAGAACAGCCTTAGCGAAAGGCTTCTTGAAGGGAAAGATGTAACTCTGTGAGATGAATTAACAGAACACAGAGCAGTTTCTCAGAAAGCTTCTTTCAAGTTTTGAACGGAAGATATTACCTTTTTCACCATAGCCCTCTATGGGCTTCCAAATATACCTTTGCCAATTCCCCAAGAAGAGCCTTAGCGAAAGGCTTCTTGAAGGGAAAGATGTAACTCTGTGAGATGAATTAACAGAACACAGAGCAGTTTCTCAGAAAGCTTCTTTCCAGTTTTGAACGGAAGATACTTCCTTTTTCTCCATAGCCCTCTATGGGCTTCCAAATATCCCTTTGCCAATTCCACAAGAACAGCCTTAGCGAAGGGCTTCTTGAAGGGAAAGATGTAACTCTGTGAGATGAATTAACAGAACACAGAGCAGTTTCTCAGAAAGCTTCTTTCCAGTTTTGAACGGAAGATATTTCCTTTCTCACCGTAGCCCTCTATGGGATTCCTAATATCCCTTTGCCAATTCCACAAGAACAGCCTTAGCGAAAGGCTTCTTGAAGGGAAAGATGTAACTCTGTGAGATGAATTAACAGAACACAGAGCAGTTTCTCAGAAAGCTTCTTTCCAGTTTTGAACGGAAGATATTTCCTTTTTCACCATAGCCCTCTATGGGCTTCCAAATATCCCTTTGCCAATTCCACAAGAACAGCCTTAGCGAAAGGCTTCTTGAAGGGAAAGATGTAACTCTGTGAGATGAACTAACAGAACACAGAGCAGTTTCTCAGAAAGCTTCTTTCCAGTTTTGAACGGAAGATATTTCCTTTTTTACCATAGCCCTCTATGGGCTTCCAAATATCCCTTTGCCAATTCCACAAGAACAGCCTTAGCGAAAGGCTTCTTGAAGGGAAAGATGTAACTCTGTGAGATGAATTAACAGAACACAGAGCAGTTTCTCAGAAAGCTTCTTTCCAGTTTTGAACGGAAGATATTTCCTTTTTCACCATAGCCCTCTATGGGCTTCCAAATATCCCTTTGCCAATTCCACAAGAACAGCCTTAGCGAAAGGCTTCTTGAAGGGAAAGATGTAACTCTGTGAGATGAATTAACAGAACACAGAGCAGTTTCTCAGAAAGCTTCTTTGCAGTTTTGAACGGAAGATATTTCCTTTGTCACCGTAGCCCTCTATGGGATTCCTAATATCCCTTTGCCAATTCCACAAGAACAGCCTTAGCGAAAGGCTTCTTGAAGGGAAAGATGTAACTCTGTGAGATGAATGAACAGAACACAGAGCAGTTTCTCAGAAAGCTTCTTTCCAGTTTTGAACGGAAGATATTTCCTTTTTCACCATAGCCCTCTATGGGCTTCCAAATATCCCTTTGCCAATTACACAAGAACAGCCTTAGCGAAAGGCTTCTTCAAGGGAAAGATGTAACTCTGTGAAATGAATTAACAGAACACAGAGCAGTTTCTCAGAAAGCTTCTTTCCAGTTTTGAACGGAAGATATTTCCTTTTTCACCATAGCCCTCTATGGGCTTCCAAATATCCCTTTGCCAATTCCACAAGAACAGCCTTAGCGAAAGGCTTCTTGAAGGGAAAGATGTAACTCTGTGAGATGAATTAACAGAACACAGAGCAGTTTCTCAGAAAGCTTCTTTCCAGTTTTGAACGGAAGATATTTCCTTTTTCACCATAGCCCTCTACGGGCTTCCAAATATCCCTTTGCCAATTCCACAAGAACAGCCTTAGCTAAAGGCTTCTTGAAGGGAAAGATGTAACTCTGAGAGATGAATTAACAGAAAACAGAGCAGTTTCTCAGAAAGCTTCTTTCCAGTTTTGAACGGAAGATATTTCCTTTTTCACCATAGCCCTCTATGGGCTTCCAAATATCCCTTTGCCAATTCCACAAGAACAGCCTTAGCGAAAGGCTTCTTGAAGGAAAAGACGTAACTCTGTGAGATGAATTAACAAAACACAGAGCAGTTTCTCAGAAAGCTTCTTTCCAGTTTTGAACGGAAGATATTTCCTTTTTCACCATAGCCCTCTATGGGCTTCCAAATATCCCTTTGCCAATTCCACAAGAACAGCCTTAGCGAAAGGCTTCTTGAAGGGAAAGATGTAACTCTGTGAGATGAATTAACAGAACACAGAGCAGTTTCTCAGAAAGCTTCTTTCCAGTTTTGAACGGAAGATATTTCCTTATTCACCATAGCCCTCTATGGGCTTCCAAATATCCCTTTGCCAATTCCACAAGAACAGCCTTAGCGAAAGGCTTCTTCAAGGGAAAGATGTAACTCTGTGAGATGAATTAACAGAACACAGAGCAGTTTCTCAGAAAGCTTCTTTCCAGTTTTGAACGGAAGATATTTCCTTTTTCACCATAGCCCTCTATGGGCTTCCAAATATCCCTTTGCCAATTCCACAAGAACAGCCTTAGCGAAGGGCTTCTTGACGGGAAAGATGTAATTCTGTGAGATGAAGTAACAGAACACAGAGCAGTTTTTCAGAAAGCTTCTTTGGAGTTTTGAACGGAAGATATTTCCTTTCTCACCGTATCCCTCTATGGGCTTCCAAATATCCCTATACCAATTCCCCAAGAACAGCCTTAGCGAAAGGCTTCTTGAAGGGAAAGATGTAACTCTGTGAGATGAATTAACAGAACACAGAGCAGTTTCTCAGAAAGCTTCTTTCCAGTTTTGAACGGAAGATATTTCCTTTTTCACCATAGCCCTCTATGGGCTTCCAAATATCCTTTTGCCAATTCCACAAGAACAGCCTTAGCGAAAGGCTTCTTGAAGGGAAAGATGTAACTCTGTTAGATGAATTAACAGAACACAGAGCAGTTTCTCAGAAAGCTTCGTTCCGGTTTGAACGGAAGATATTTCCTTTTTCACCATAGCCCTCTATGGGCTTCCAAATATCCCTTTGCCAATTCCAAAAGAACAGCCTTAGCGAAAGGCTTCTTGAAGGAAAAGACGTAACTCTGTGAGATGAATTAACAAAACACAGAGCAGTTTCTCAGAAAGCTTCTTTCCAGTTTTGAACGGAAGATATTTCCTTTTTCACCATAGCCCTCTATGGGCTTCCAAATATCCCTTTGCCAATTCCCCAAGAACAGCCTTAGCGAAAGGCTTCTTGAAGGGAAAGATGTAACTCTGTGAGATGAATTAACAGAACACAGAGCAGTTTCTCAGAAAGCTTCTTTCCAGTTTTGAACGGAAGATATTACCTTTTTCACCATAGCACTCTATGGGCTTCCAAATATACCTTTGCCAATTCCCCAAGAACAGGCTTAGCGAAAGGCTTCTTGAAGGGAAAGATGTAACTCTGTGAGATGAATTAACAGAACACAGAGCAGTTTCTCAGAAAGCTTCTTTCCAGTTTTGAACGGAAGATACTTCCTTTTTCTCCATAGCCCTCTATGGGCTTCCAAATATCCCTTTGCCAATTCCACAAGAACAGCCTTAGCGAAGGGCTTCTTGAAGGGAAAGATGTAACTCTGTGAGATGAATTAACAGAACACAGAGCAGTTTCTCAGAAAGCTTCTTTCCAGTTTTGAACGGAAGATATTTCCTTTTTCACCATAGCCCTCTATGGGCTTCCAAATATCCCTTTGCCAATTCCACAAGAACAGCCTTAGCGAAAGGCTTCTTGAAGGGAAAGATGTATCTCTGTGAGATGAATTAACAGAACGCAGAGCAGTTTCTCAGAAAGCTTCTTTCCAGTTTTGAACGGAAGATATTTCCTTTTTTACCATAGCCCTCTATGGGCTTCCAAATATCCCTTTGCCAATTCCACAAGAACAGCCTTAGCGAAAGGCTTCTTGAAGGGAAAGATGTAACTCTGTGAGATGAATTAACAGAACACAGAGCAGTTTCTCAGAAAGCTTCTTTCCAGTTTTGAACGGAAGATATTTCCTTTTTCTCCATAGCCCTCTATGGGCTTCCAAATATCCCTTTGCCAATTCCACAAGAACAGCCTTAGCGAAGGGCTTCTTGAAGGGAAAGATGTAACTCTGTGAGATGAATTAACAGAACACAGAGCAGTTTCTCAGAAAGCTTCTTTGCAGTTTTGAACGGAAGATATTTCCTTTCTCACCGTAGCCCTCTATGGGATTCCTAATATCCCTTTGCCAATTCCACAAGAACAGCCTTAGCGAAAGGCTTCTTGAAGGGAAAGATGTAACTCTGTGAGATGAATTAACAGAACACAGAGCAGTTTCTCAGAAAGCTTCTTTGCAGTTTTGAACGGAAGATATTTCCTTTTTCACCATAGCCCTCTATGGGCTTCCAAATATCCCTTTGCCAATTCCACAAGAACAGCCTTAGCGAAAGGCTTCTTGAAGGGAAAGATGTAACTCTGTGAGATGAAATAACAGAACACAGAGCAGTTTCTCAGAAAGCTTCTTTCCAGTTTTGAACGGAAGATATTTCCTTTTTCACCATAGCCCTCTATGGGCTTCCAAATATCCCTTTGCCAATTCCACAAGAACAGCCTTAGCGAAAGGCTTCTTGAAGGGAAAGATGTAACTCTGTGAGATGAATTAACAGAACACAGAGCAGTTTCTCAGAAAGCTTCTTTCCAGTTTTGAACGGAAGATATTTCCTTATTCACCATAGCCCTCTATGGGCTTCCAAATATCCCTTTGCCAATTCCACAAGAACAGCCTTAGCGAAAGGCTTCTTCAAGGGAAAGATGTAACTCTGTGAGATGAATTAACAGAACACAGAGCAGTTTCTCAGAAAGCTTCTTTCCAGTTTTGAACGGAAGATATTTCCTTTTTCACCATAGCCCTCTATGGGCTTCCAAATATCCCTTTGCCAATTCCACAAGAACAGCCTTAGCGAAGGGCTTCTTGAAGGGAAAGATGTAATTCTGTGAGATGAAGTAACAGAACACAGAGCAGTTTTTCAGAAAGCTTCTTTGGAGTTTTGAACGGAAGATATTTCCTTTCTCACCGTATCCCTCTATGGGCTTCCAAATATCCCTATACCAATTCCCCAAGAACAGCCTTAGCGAAAGGCTTCTTGAAGGGAAAGATGTAACTCTGTGAGATGAATTAACAGAACACAGAGCAGTTTCTCAGAAAGCTTCTTTCCAGTTTTGAACGGAAGATATTTCCTTTTTCACCATAGCCCTCTATGGGCTTCCAAATATCCTTTTGCCAATTCCACAAGAACAGCCTTAGCGAAAGGCTTCTTGAAGGGAAAGATGTAACTCTGTGAGATGAATTAACAGAACACAGAGCAGTTTCTCAGAAAGCTTCGTTCCGGTTTTGAACGGAAGATATTTCCTTTTTCACCATAGCCCTCTATGGGCTTCCAAATATCCCTTTGCCAATTCCACAAGAACAGCCTTAGCGAAAGGCTTCTTGAAGGGAAAGACGTAACTCTGTGAGATGAATTAACAGAACACAGAGCAGGTTCTCAGAAAGCTTCTTTCCAGTTTTGAACGGAAGATATTTCCGTTTTCACCATAGCCCTCTATGGGCTTCCAAATATCCCTTTGCCAACTGCACAAGAACAGTCTTAGCGAAAGGCTTCTTGAAGGGAAAGATGTAACTCTGTGAGATGAATTAACAGAACACAGAGCAGTTTTTCAGAAAGCTTCTTTGCAGTTTTGAACGGAAGATATTTCCTTTCTCACCGTATCCCTCTATGGGCTTCCAAATATCCCTATGCCAATTCCACAAGAACAGCCTTAGCGAAAGGCTTCTTGAAGGGAAAGATGTAACTCTGTGAGATGAATTAACAGAACACAGAGCAGTTTCTCAGAAAGCTTCTTTCCAGTTTTGAACGGAAGATATTTCCTTTTTCACCATAGCCCTCTATGAGCTTCCAAATATCCCTTTGCCAATTCCACAAGAACAGCCTTAGCGAAAGGCTTCTTGAAGGGAAAGACGTAACTCTGTGAGATGAATTAACAGAACACAGAGCAGTTTCTCAGAAAGCTTCTTTCCAGTTTTGAACGGAAGATATTTCCTTTTTCACCATAGCCCCCTATGGGCTTCCAAATATCCCTTTGCCAATTCCCCAAGAACAGCCTTAGCGAAAGACTTCTTGAAGGGAAAGATGTAACTCTGTGAGATGAATTAACAGAACACACAGCAGTTTCTCAGAAAGCTTCTTTCCAGTTTTGAACGGAAGATATTTCCTTTTTCACCATAGCCCCCTATGGGCTAACAAATATCCCTTTGCCAATTCCACAAGAACAGCCTTAGCGAAAGGCTTCTTGAAGGGAAAGATGTAACTCTGTGAGATGAATTAACAGAACACAGAGCAGTTTCTCAGAAAGCTTCTTTCCAGTTTTGAACGGAAGATATTTCCTTTTTCACCATAGCCCTCTATGGGCTTCCAAATATCCCTTTGCCAATTCCACAAGAACAGCCTTAGCGAAAGGCTTCTTGAAGGGAAAGATGTAACTCTGTGAGATGAATTAACAGAACACAGAGCAGTTTCTCAGAAAGCTTCTTTCCAGTTTTGAACGGAAGATATTTCCTTTTTTACCATAGCCCTCTATGGGCTTCCAAATATCCCTTTGCCAATTCCACAAGAACAGCCTTAGCGAAAGGCTTCTTGAAGGGAAAGATGTAACTCTGTGAGATGAATTAACAGAACACAGAGCAGTTTCTCAGAAAGCTTCTTTCCAGTTTTGAACGGAAGATATTTCCTTTTTCACCATAGCCCTCTATGGGCTTCCAAATATCCCTTTGCCAATTCCACAAGAACAGCCTTAGCGAAAGGCTTCTTGAAGGGAAAGATGTAACTCTGTGAGATGAATTAACAGAACACAGAGCAGTTTCTCAGAAAGCTTCTTTCCAGTTTTGAACGGAAGATATTTCCTTTTTCTCCATAGCCCTCTATGGGCTTCCAAATATCCCTTTGCCAATTCCACAAGAACAGCCTTAGCGAAGGGCTTCTTGAAGGGAAAGATGTAACTCTGTGAGATGAATTAACAGAACACAGAGCAGTTTCTCAGAAAGCTTCTTTCCAGTTTTGAACGGAAGATATTTCCTTTTTTACCATAGCCCTCTATGGGCTTCCAAATATCCCTTTGCCAATTCCACAAGAACAGCCTTAGCGAAAGGCTTCTTGAAGGGAAAGATGTAACTCTGTGAGATGAATTAACAGAACACAGAGCAGTTTCTCAGAAAGCTTCTTTCCAATTTTGAACGGAAGATATTTCCTTTTTCACCATAGCCCTCTATGGGCTTCCAAATATCCCTTTGCCAATTCCACAAGAACAGCCTTAGCGAAAGGCTTCTTGAAGGGAAAGATGTAACTCTGTGAGATGAATTAACAGAACACAGAGCAGTTTCTCAGAAAGCTTCTTTCCACTTTTGAACGGAAGATATTTCCTTTTTCACCATAGCCCACTATGGGCTTCCAAATATCCCTTTGCCAATTGCACAAGAACAGCCTTAGCGAAAGGCTTCTTGAAGGGAAAGATGTAACTCTCTGAGATGAATTAACAGAACACAGAGCAGTTTCTCAGAAAGCTTCTTTCCAGTTTTGAACGGAAGATATTTCCTTTTTCACCATAGCCTTCTAAGGGCTTCCAAATATCCCTTTGCCAATTCCACAAGAACAGCCTTAGCGAAAGGCTTCTTGAAGGGAAAGATGCAACTCTGAGAGATGAATTAACAGAACACAGAGCACTTTTTCAGAAAGCTTCTTTCCAGTTTTGAACGGAAGATATTTCCTTTTTCACCATAGCCCTCTATGGGCTTCCAAATATCCCTTTGCCAATTCCAAAAGAACAGCCTTAGCGAAAGGCTTCTTGAAGGAAAAGACGTAACTCTGTGAGATGAATTAACAAAACACAGAGCAGTTTCTCAGAAAGCTTCTTTCCAGTTTTGAACGGAAGATATTTCCTTTTTCACCATAGCCCTCTATGGGCTTCCAAATATCCATTTGCCAATTCCCCAAGAACAGCCTTAGCGAAAGGCCTCTTGAAGGGAAAGATGTAACTCTGTGAGATGAATTAACAGAACACAGAGCAGTTTCTCAGAAAGCTTCTTTCCAGTTTTGAACGGAAGATATTACCTTTTTCACCATAGCACTCTATGGGCTTCCAAATATACCTTTGCCAATTCCCCAAGAACAGGCTTAGCGAAAGGCTTCTTGAAGGGAAAGATGTAACTCTGTGAGATGAATTAACAGAACACAGAGCAGTTTCTCAGAAAGCTTCTTTCCAGTTTTGAACGGAAGATACTTCCTTTTTCTCCATAGCCCTCTATGGGCTTCCAAATATCCCTTTGCCAATTCCACAAGAACAGCCTTAGCGAAGGGCTTCTTGAAGGGAAAGATGTAACTCTGTGAGATGAATTAACAGAACACAGAGCAGTTTCTCAGAAAGCTTCTTTCCAGTTTTGAACGGAAGATATTTCCTTTTTCACCATAGCCCTCTATGGGCTTCCAAATATCCCTTTGCCAATTCCACAAGAACAGCCTTAGCGAAAGGCTTCTTGAAGGGAAAGATGTATCTCTGTGAGATGAATTAACAGAACGCAGAGCAGTTTCTCAGAAAGCTTCTTTCCAGTTTTGAACGGAAGATATTTCCTTTTTTACCATAGCCCTCTATGGGCTTCCAAATATCCCTTTGCCAATTCCACAAGAACAGCCTTAGCGAAAGGCTTCTTGAAGGGAAAGATGTAACTCTGTGAGATGAATTAACAGAACACAGAGCAGTTTCTCAGAAAGCTTCTTTCCAGTTTTGAACGGAAGATATTTCCTTTTTCTCCATAGCCCTCTATGGGCTTCCAAATATCCCTTTGCCAATTCCACAAGAACAGCCTTAGCGAAGGGCTTCTTGAAGGGAAAGATGTAACTCTGTGAGATGAATTAACAGAACACAGAGCAGTTTCTCAGAAAGCTTCTTTGCAGTTTTGAACGGAAGATATTTCCTTTCTCACCGTAGCCCTCTATGGGATTCCTAATATCCCTTTGCCAATTCCACAAGAACAGCCTTAGCGAAAGGCTTCTTGAAGGGAAAGATGTAACTCTGTGAGATGAATTAACAGAACACAGAGCAGTTTCTCAGAAAGCTTCTTTGCAGTTTTGAACGGAAGATATTTCCTTTTTCACCATAGCCCTCTATGGGCTTCCAAATATCCCTTTGCCAATTCCACAAGAACAGCCTTAGCGAAAGGCTTCTTGAAGGGAAAGATGTAACTCTGTGAGATGAATTAACAGAACACAGAGCAGTTTCTCAGAAAGCTTCTTTCCAGTTTTGAACGGAAGATATTTCCTTTTTCACCATAGCCCTCTATGGGCTTCCAAATATCCCTTTGCCAATTCCACAAGAACAGCCTTAGCGAAAGGCTTCTTGAAGGGAAAGATGTAACTCTGTGAGATGAATTAACAGAACACAGAGCAGTTTCTCAGAAAGCTTCTTTCCAGTTTTGAACGGAAGATATTTCCTTATTCACCATAGCCCTCTATGGGCTTCCAAATATCCCTTTGCCAATTCCACAAGAACAGCCTTAGCGAAAGGCTTCTTCAAGGGAAAGATGTAACTCTGTGAGATGAATTAACAGAACACAGAGCAGTTTCTCAGAAAGCTTCTTTCCAGTTTTGAACGGAAGATATTTCCTTTTTCACCATAGCCCTCTATGGGCTTCCAAATATCCCTTTGCCAATTCCACAAGAACAACCTTAGCGAAGGGCTTCTTGAAGGGAAAGATGTAATTCTGTGAGATGAAGTAACAGAACACAGAGCAGTTTTTCAGAAAGCTTCTTTGGAGTTTTGAACGGAAGATATTTCCTTTCTCACCGTATCCCTCTATGGGCTTCCAAATATCCCTATACCAATTCCCCAAGAACAGCCTTAGCGAAAGGCTTCTTGAAGGGAAAGATGTAACTCTGTGAGATGAATTAACAGAACACAGAGCAGTTTCTCAGAAAGCTTCTTTCCAGTTTTGAACGGAAGATATTTCCTTTTTCACCATAGCCCTCTATGGGCTTCCAAATATCCTTTTGCCAATTCCACAAGAACAGCCTTAGCGAAAGGCTTCTTGAAGGGAAAGATGTAACTCTGTGAGATGAATTAACAGAACACAGAGCAGTTTCTCAGAAAGCTTCGTTCCGGTTTTGAACGGAAGATATTTCCTTTTTCACCATAGCCCTCTATGGGCTTCCAAATATCCCTTTGCCAATTCCACAAGAACAGCCTTAGCGAAAGGCTTCTTGAAGGGAAAGACGTAACTCTGTGAGATGAATTAACAGAACACAGAGCAGGTTCTCAGAAAGCTTCTTTCCAGTTTTGAACGGAAGATATTTCCGTTTTCACCATAGCCCTCTATGGGCTTCCAAATATCCCTTTGCCAATTGCACAAGAACAGTCTTAGCGAAAGGCTTCTTGAAGGGAAAGATGTAACTCTGTGAGATGAATTAACAGAACACAGAGCAGTTTTTCAGAAAGCTTCTTTGCAGTTTTGAACGGAAGATATTTCCTTTCTCACCGTATCCCTCTATGGGCTTCCAAATATCCCTATGCCAATTCCACAAGAACAGCCTTAGCGAAAGGCTTCTTGAAGGGAAAGATGTAACTCTGTGAGATGAATTAACAGAACACAGAGCAGTTTCTCAGAAAGCTTCTTTCCAGTTTTGAACGGAAGATATTTCCTTTTTCACCATAGCCCTCTATGAGCTTCCAAATATCCCTTTGCCAATTCCACAAGAACAGCCTTAGCGAAAGGCTTCTTGAAGGGAAAGACGTAACTCTGTGAGATGAATTAACAGAACACAGAGCAGTTTCTCAGAAAGCTTCTTTCCAGTTTTGAACGGAAGATATTTCCTTTTTCACCATAGCCCCCTATGGGCTTCCAAATATCCCTTTGCCAATTCCCCAAGAACAGCCTTAGCGAAAGACTTCTTGAAGGGAAAGATGTAACTCTGTGAGATGAATTAACAGAACACACAGCAGTTTCTCAGAAAGCTTCTTTCCAGTTTTGAACGGAAGATATTTCCTTTTTCACCATAGCCCCCTATGGGCTAACAAATATCCCTTTGCCAATTCCACAAGAACAGCCTTAGCGAAAGGCTTCTTGAAGGGAAAGATGTAACTCTGTGAGATGAATTAACAGAACACAGAGCAGTTTCTCAGAAAGCTTCTTTCCAGTTTTGAACGGAAGATATTTCCTTTTTCACCATAGCCCTCTATGGGCTTCCAAATATCCCTTTGCCAATTCCACAAGAACAGCCTTAGCGAAAGGCTTCTTGAAGGGAAAGATGTAACTCTGTGAGATGAATTAACAGAACACAGAGCAGTTTCTCAGAAAGCTTCTTTCCAGTTTTGAACGGAAGATATTTCCTTTTTTACCATAGCCCTCTATGGGCTTCCAAATATCCCTTTGCCAATTCCACAAGAACAGCCTTAGCGAAAGGCTTCTTGAAGGGAAAGATGTAACTCTGTGAGATGAATTAACAGAACACAGAGCAGTTTCTCAGAAAGCTTCTTTCCAGTTTTGAACGGAAGATATTTCCTTTTTCACCATAGCCCTCTATGGGCTTCCAAATATCCCTTTGCCAATTCCACAAGAACAGCCTTAGCGAAAGGCTTCTTGAAGGGAAAGATGTAATTCTGTGAGATGAAGTAACAGAACACAGAGCAGTTTTTCAGAAAGCTTCTTTGGAGTTTTGAACGGAAGATATTTCCTTTCTCACCGTATCCCTCTATGGGCTTCCAAATATCCCTATACCAATTCCCCAAGAACAGCCTTAGCGAAAGGCTTCTTGAAGGGAAAGATGTAACTCTGTGAGATGAATTAACAGAACACAGAGCAGTTTCTCAGAAAGCTTCTTTCCAGTTTTGAACGGAAGATATTTCCTTTTTCACCATAGCCCTCTATGGGCTTCCAAATATCCTTTTGCCAATTCCACAAGAACAGCCTTAGCGAAAGGCTTCTTGAAGGGAAAGATGTAACTCTGTTAGATGAATTAACAGAACACAGAGCAGTTTCTCAGAAAGCTTCGTTCCGGTTTGAACGGAAGATATTTCCTTTTTCACCATAGCCCTCTATGGGCTTCCAAATATCCCTTTGCCAATTCCAAAAGAACAGCCTTAGCGAAAGGCTTCTTGAAGGAAAAGACGTAACTCTGTGAGATGAATTAACAAAACACAGAGCAGTTTCTCAGAAAGCTTCTTTCCAGTTTTGAACGGAAGATATTTCCTTTTTCACCATAGCCCTCTATGGGCTTCCAAATATCCCTTTGCCAATTCCCCAAGAACAGCCTTAGCGAAAGGCTTCTTGAAGGGAAAGATGTAACTCTGTGAGATGAATTAACAGAACACAGAGCAGTTTCTCAGAAAGCTTCTTTCCAGTTTTGAACGGAAGATATTACCTTTTTCACCATAGCACTCTATGGGCTTCCAAATATACCTTTGCCAATTCCCCAAGAACAGGCTTAGCGAAAGGCTTCTTGAAGGGAAAGATGTAACTCTGTGAGATGAATTAACAGAACACAGAGCAGTTTCTCAGAAAGCTTCTTTCCAGTTTTGAACGGAAGATACTTCCTTTTTCTCCATAGCCCTCTATGGGCTTCCAAATATCCCTTTGCCAATTCCACAAGAACAGCCTTAGCGAAGGGCTTCTTGAAGGGAAAGATGTAACTCTGTGAGATGAATTAACAGAACACAGAGCAGTTTCTCAGAAAGCTTCTTTCCAGTTTTGAACGGAAGATATTTCCTTTTTCACCATAGCCCTCTATGGGCTTCCAAATATCCCTTTGCCAATTCCACAAGAACAGCCTTAGCGAAAGGCTTCTTGAAGGGAAAGATGTATCTCTGTGAGATGAATTAACAGAACGCAGAGCAGTTTCTCAGAAAGCTTCTTTCCAGTTTTGAACGGAAGATATTTCCTTTTTTACCATAGCCCTCTATGGGCTTCCAAATATCCCTTTGCCAATTCCACAAGAACAGCCTTAGCGAAAGGCTTCTTGAAGGGAAAGATGTAACTCTGTGAGATGAATTAACAGAACACAGAGCAGTTTCTCAGAAAGCTTCTTTCCAGTTTTGAACGGAAGATATTTCCTTTTTCTCCATAGCCCTCTATGGGCTTCCAAATATCCCTTTGCCAATTCCACAAGAACAGCCTTAGCGAAGGGCTTCTTGAAGGGAAAGATGTAACTCTGTGAGATGAATTAACAGAACACAGAGCAGTTTCTCAGAAAGCTTCTTTGCAGTTTTGAACGGAAGATATTTCCTTTCTCACCGTAGCCCTCTATGGGATTCCTAATATCCCTTTGCCAATTCCACAAGAACAGCCTTAGCGAAAGGCTTCTTGAAGGGAAAGATGTAACTCTGTGAGATGAATTAACAGAACACAGAGCAGTTTCTCAGAAAGCTTCTTTGCAGTTTTGAACGGAAGATATTTCCTTTTTCACCATAGCCCTCTATGGGCTTCCAAATATCCCTTTGCCAATTCCACAAGAACAGCCTTAGCGAAAGGCTTCTTGAAGGGAAAGATGTAACTCTGTGAGATGAAATAACAGAACACAGAGCAGTTTCTCAGAAAGCTTCTTTCCAGTTTTGAACGGAAGATATTTCCTTTTTCACCATAGCCCTCTATGGGCTTCCAAATATCCCTTTGCCAATTCCACAAGAACAGCCTTAGCGAAAGGCTTCTTGAAGGGAAAGATGTAACTCTGTGAGATGAATTAACAGAACACAGAGCAGTTTCTCAGAAAGCTTCTTTCCAGTTTTGAACGGAAGATATTTCCTTATTCACCATAGCCCTCTATGGGCTTCCAAATATCCCTTTGCCAATTCCACAAGAACAGCCTTAGCGAAAGGCTTCTTCAAGGGAAAGATGTAACTCTGTGAGATGAATTAACAGAACACAGAGCAGTTTCTCAGAAAGCTTCTTTCCAGTTTTGAACGGAAGATATTTCCTTTTTCACCATAGCCCTCTATGGGCTTCCAAATATCCCTTTGCCAATTCCACAAGAACAGCCTTAGCGAAGGGCTTCTTGAAGGGAAAGATGTAATTCTGTGAGATGAAGTAACAGAACACAGAGCAGTTTTTCAGAAAGCTTCTTTGGAGTTTTGAACGGAAGATATTTCCTTTCTCACCGTATCCCTCTATGGGCTTCCAAATATCCCTATACCAATTCCCCAAGAACAGCCTTAGCGAAAGGCTTCTTGAAGGGAAAGATGTAACTCTGTGAGATGAATTAACAGAACACAGAGCAGTTTCTCAGAAAGCTTCTTTCCAGTTTTGAACGGAAGATATTTCCTTTTTCACCATAGCCCTCTATGGGCTTCCAAATATCCTTTTGCCAATTCCACAAGAACAGCCTTAGCGAAAGGCTTCTTGAAGGGAAAGATGTAACTCTGTGAGATGAATTAACAGAACACAGAGCAGTTTCTCAGAAAGCTTCGTTCCGGTTTTGAACGGAAGATATTTCCTTTTTCACCATAGCCCTCTATGGGCTTCCAAATATCCCTTTGCCAATTCCACAAGAACAGCCTTAGCGAAAGGCTTCTTGAAGGGAAAGACGTAACTCTGTGAGATGAATTAACAGAACACAGAGCAGGTTCTCAGAAAGCTTCTTTCCAGTTTTGAACGGAAGATATTTCCGTTTTCACCATAGCCCTCTATGGGCTTCCAAATATCCCTTTGCCAATTGCACAAGAACAGTCTTAGCGAAAGGCTTCTTGAAGGGAAAGATGTAACTCTGTGAGATGAATTAACAGAACACAGAGCAGTTTTTCAGAAAGCTTCTTTGCAGTTTTGAACGGAAGATATTTCCTTTCTCACCGTATCCCTCTATGGGCTTCCAAATATCCCTATGCCAATTCCACAAGAACAGCCTTAGCGAAAGGCTTCTTGAAGGGAAAGATGTAACTCTGTGAGATGAATTAACAGAACACAGAGCAGTTTCTCAGAAAGCTTCTTTCCAGTTTTGAACGGAAGATATTTCCTTTTTCACCATAGCCCTCTATGAGCTTCCAAATATCCCTTTGCCAATTCCACAAGAACAGCCTTAGCGAAAGGCTTCTTGAAGGGAAAGACGTAACTCTGTGAGATGAATTAACAGAACACAGAGCAGTTTCTCAGAAAGCTTCTTTCCAGTTTTGAACGGAAGATATTTCCTTTTTCACCATAGCCCCCTATGGGCTTCCAAATATCCCTTTGCCAATTCCCCAAGAACAGCCTTAGCGAAAGACTTCTTGAAGGGAAAGATGTAACTCTGTGAGATGAATTAACAGAACACACAGCAGTTTCTCAGAAAGCTTCTTTCCAGTTTTGAACGGAAGATATTTCCTTTTTCACCATAGCCCCCTATGGGCTAACAAATATCCCTTTGCCAATTCCACAAGAACAGCCTTAGCGAAAGGCTTCTTGAAGGGAAAGATGTAACTCTGTGAGATGAATTAACAGAACACAGAGCAGTTTCTCAGAAAGCTTCTTTCCAGTTTTGAACGGAAGATATTTCCTTTTTCACCATAGCCCTCTATGGGCTTCCAAATATCCCTTTGCCAATTCCACAAGAACAGCCTTAGCGAAAGGCTTCTTGAAGGGAAAGATGTAACTCTGTGAGATGAATTAACAGAACACAGAGCAGTTTCTCAGAAAGCTTCTTTCCAGTTTTGAACGGAAGATATTTCCTTTTTTACCATAGCCCTCTATGGGCTTCCAAATATCCCTTTGCCAATTCCACAAGAACAGCCTTAGCGAAAGGCTTCTTGAAGGGAAAGATGTAACTCTGTGAGATGAATTAACAGAACACAGAGCAGTTTCTCAGAAAGCTTCTTTCCAGTTTTGAACGGAAGATATTTCCTTTTTCACCATAGCCCTCTATGGGCTTCCAAATATCCCTTTGCCAATTCCACAAGAACAGCCTTAGCGAAAGGCTTCTTGAAGGGAAAGATGTAACTCTGTGAGATGAATTAACAGAACACAGAGCAGTTTCTCAGAAAGCTTCTTTCCAGTTTTGAACGGAAGATATTTCCTTTTTCTCCATAGCCCTCTATGGGCTTCCAAATATCCCTTTGCCAATTCCACAAGAACAGCCTTAGCGAAGGGCTTCTTGAAGGGAAAGATGTAACTCTGTGAGATGAATTAACAGAACACAGAGCAGTTTCTCAGAAAGCTTCTTTCCAGTTTTGAACGGAAGATATTTCCTTTTTTACCATAGCCCTCTATGGGCTTCCAAATATCCCTTTGCCAATTCCACAAGAACAGCCTTAGCGAAAGGCTTCTTGAAGGGAAAGATGTAACTCTGTGAGATGAATTAACAGAACACAGAGCAGTTTCTCAGAAAGCTTCTTTCCAGTTTTGAACGGAAGATATTTCCTTTTTCACCATAGCCCTCTATGGGCTTCCAAATATCCCTTTGCCAATTCCACAAGAACAGCCTTAGCGAAAGGCTTCTTGAAGGGAAAGATGTAACTCTGTGAGATGAATTAACAGAACACAGAGCAGTTTCTCAGAAAGCTTCTTTCCACTTTTGAACGGAAGATATTTCCTTTTTCACCATAGCCCACTATGGGCTTCCAAATATCCCTTTGCCAATTCCACAAGAACAGCCTTAGCGAAGGGCTTCTTGAAGGGAAAGATGTAACTCTGTGAGATGAATTAACAGAACACAGAGCAGTTTCTCAGAAAGCTTCTTTGCAGTTTTGAACGGAAGATATTTCCTTTCTCACCGTAGCCCTCTATGGGATTCCTATATCCCTTTGCCAATTCCACAAGAACAGCCTTAGCGAAAGGCTTCTTGAAGGGAAAGATGTAACTCTGTGAGATGAATTAACAGAACACAGAGCAGTTTCTCATAAAGCTTCTTTCCCGTTTTGAACGGAAGATATTTCCTTTTTCACCATAGCCCTCTATGGGCTTCCAAATATCCCTTTGCCAATTCCACAAGAACAGCCTTAGCGAAAGGCTTCTTGAAGGGAAAGATGTAACTCTGTGAGATGAAATAACAGAACACAGAGCAGTTTCTCAGAAAGCTTCTTTCCAGTTTTGAACGGAAGATATTTCCTTTTTCACCATAGCCCTCTATGGGCTTCCAAATATCCCTTTGCCAATTCCACAAGAACAGCCTTAGCGAAAGGCTTCTTGAAGTGAAAGATGTAACTCTGTGAGATGAATTAACAGAACACAGAGCAGTTTCTCAGAAAGCTTCTTTCCAGTTTTGAACGGAAGATATTTCCTTATTCACCATAGCCCTCTATGGGCTTCCAAATATCCCTTTGCCAATTCCACAAGAACAGCCTTAGCGAAAGGCTTCTTCAAGGGAAAGATGTAACTCTGTGAGATGAATTAACAGAACACAGAGCAGTTTCTCAGAAAGCTTCTTTCCAGTTTTGAACGGAAGATATTTCCTTTTTCACCATAGCCCTCTATGGGCTTCCAAATATCCCTTTGCCAATTCCACAAGAACAGCCTTAGCGAAGGGCTTCTTGAAGGGAAAGATGTAATTCTGTGAGATGAAGTAACAGAACACAGAGCAGTTTTTCAGAAAGCTTCTTTGGAGTTTTGAACGGAAGATATTTCCTTTCTCACCGTATCCCTCTATGGGCTTCCAAATATCCCTATACCAATTCCCCAAGAACAGCCTTAGCGAAAGGCTTCTTGAAGGGAAAGATGTAACTCTGTGAGATGAATTAACAGAACACAGAGCAGTTTCTCAGAAAGCTTCTTTCCAGTTTTGAACGGAAGATATTTCCTTTTTCACCATAGCCCTCTATGGGCTTCCAAATATCCTTTTGCCAATTCCACAAGAACAGCCTTAGCGAAAGGCTTCTTGAAGGGAAAGATGTAACTCTGTGAGATGAATTAACAGAACACAGAGCAGTTTCTCAGAAAGCTTCGTTCCGGTTTTGAACGGAAGATATTTCCTTTTTCACCATAGCCCTCTATGGGCTTCCAAATATCCCTTTGCCAATTCCACAAGAACAGCCTTAGCGAAAGGCTTCTTGAAGGGAAAGACGTAACTCTGTGAGATGAATTAACAGAACACAGAGCAGGTTCTCAGAAAGCTTCTTTCCAGTTTTGAACGGAAGATATTTCCGTTTTCACCATAGCCCTCTATGGGCTTCCAAATATCCCTTTGCCAATTGCACAAGAACAGTCTTAGCGAAAGGCTTCTTGAAGGGAAAGATGTAACTCTGTGAGATGAATTAACAGAACACAGAGCAGTTTTTCAGAAAGCTTCTTTGCAGTTTTGAACGGAAGATATTTCCTTTCTCACCGTATCCCTCTATGGGCTTCCAAATATCCCTATGCCAATTCCACAAGAACAGCCTTAGCGAAAGGCTTCTTGAAGGGAAAGATGTAACTCTGTGAGATGAATTAACAGAACACAGAGCAGTTTCTCAGAAAGCTTCTTTCCAGTTTTGAACGGAAGATATTTCCTTTTTCACCATAGCCCTCTATGAGCTTCCAAATATCCCTTTGCCAATTCCACAAGAACAGCCTTAGCGAAAGGCTTCTTGAAGGGAAAGACGTAACTCTGTGAGATGAATTAACAGAACACAGAGCAGTTTCTCAGAAAGCTTCTTTCCAGTTTTGAACGGAAGATATTTCCTTTTTCACCATAGCCCCCTATGGGCTTCCAAATATCCCTTTGCCAATTCCCCAAGAACAGCCTTAGCGAAAGACTTCTTGAAGGGAAAGATGTAACTCTGTGAGATGAATTAACAGAACACACAGCAGTTTCTCAGAAAGCTTCTTTCCAGTTTTGAACGGAAGATATTTCCTTTTTCACCATAGCCCCCTATGGGCTAACAAATATCCCTTTGCCAATTCCACAAGAACAGCCTTAGCGAAAGGCTTCTTGAAGGGAAAGATGTAACTCTGTGAGATGAATTAACAGAACACAGAGCAGTTTCTCAGAAAGCTTCTTTCCAGTTTTGAACGGAAGATATTTCCTTTTTCACCATAGCCCTCTATGGGCTTCCAAATATCCCTTTGCCAATTCCACAAGAACAGCCTTAGCGAAAGGCTTCTTGAAGGGAAAGATGTAACTCTGTGAGATGAATTAACAGAACACAGAGCAGTTTCTCAGAAAGCTTCTTTCCAGTTTTGAACGGAAGATATTTCCTTTTTTACCATAGCCCTCTATGGGCTTCCAAATATCCCTTTGCCAATTCCACAAGAACAGCCTTAGCGAAAGGCTTCTTGAAGGGAAAGATGTAACTCTGTGAGATGAATTAACAGAACACAGAGCAGTTTCTCAGAAAGCTTCTTTCCAGTTTTGAACGGAAGATATTTCCTTTTTCACCATAGCCCTCTATGGGCTTCCAAATATCCCTTTGCCAATTCCACAAGAACAGCCTTAGCGAAAGGCTTCTTGAAGGGAAAGATGTAACTCTGTGAGATGAATTAACAGAACACAGAGCAGTTTCTCAGAAAGCTTCTTTCCAGTTTTGAACGGAAGATATTTCCTTTTTCTCCATAGCCCTCTATGGGCTTCCAAATATCCCTTTGCCAATTCCACAAGAACAGCCTTAGCGAAGGGCTTCTTGAAGGGAAAGATGTAACTCTGTGAGATGAATTAACAGAACACAGAGCAGTTTCTCAGAAAGCTTCTTTCCAGTTTTGAACGGAAGATATTTCCTTTTTTACCATAGCCCTCTATGGGCTTCCAAATATCCCTTTGCCAATTCCACAAGAACAGCCTTAGCGAAAGGCTTCTTGAAGGGAAAGATGTAACTCTGTGAGATGAATTAACAGAACACAGAGCAGTTTCTCAGAAAGCTTCTTTCCAGTTTTGAACGGAAGATATTTCCTTTTTCACCATAGCCCTCTATGGGCTTCCAAATATCCCTTTGCCAATTCCACAAGAACAGCCTTAGCGAAAGGCTTCTTGAAGGGAAAGATGTAACTCTGTGAGATGAATTAACAGAACACAGAGCAGTTTCTCAGAAAGCTTCTTTCCACTTTTGAACGGAAGATATTTCCTTTTTCACCATAGCCCACTATGGGCTTCCAAATATCCCTTTGCCAATTGCACAAGAACAGCCTTAGCGAAAGGCTTCTTGAAGGGAAAGATGTAACTCTCTGAGATGAATTAACAGAACACAGAGCAGTTTCTCAGAAAGCTTCTTTCCAGTTTTGAACGGAAGATATTTCCTTTTTCACCATAGCCTTCTAAGGGCTTCCAAATATCCCTTTGCCAATTCCACAAGAACAGCCTTAGCGAAAGGCTTCTTGAAGGGAAAGATGCAACTCTGAGAGATGAATTAACAGAACACAGAGCACTTTTTCAGAAAGCTTCTTTCCAGTTTTGAACGGAAGATATTTCCTTTTTCACCATAGCCCTCTATGGGCTTCCAAATATCCCTTTGCCAATTCCAAAAGAACAGCCTTAGCGAAAGGCTTCTTGAAGGAAAAGACGTAACTCTGTGAGATGAATTAACAAAACACAGAGCAGTTTCTCAGAAAGCTTCTTTCCAGTTTTGAACGGAAGATATTTCCTTTTTCACCATAGCCCTCTATGGGCTTCCAAATATCCCTTTGCCAATTCCCCAAGAACAGCCTTAGCGAAAGGCCTCTTGAAGGGAAAGATGTAACTCTGTGAGATGAATTAACAGAACACAGAGCAGTTTCTCAGAAAGCTTCTTTCCAGTTTTGAACGGAAGATATTACCTTTTTCACCATAGCACTCTATGGGCTTCCAAATATACCTTTGCCAATTCCCCAAGAACAGGCTTAGCGAAAGGCTTCTTGAAGGGAAAGATGTAACTCTGTGAGATGAATTAACAGAACACAGAGCAGTTTCTCAGAAAGCTTCTTTCCAGTTTTGAACGGAAGATACTTCCTTTTTCTCCATAGCCCTCTATGGGCTTCCAAATATCCCTTTGCCAATTCCACAAGAACAGCCTTAGCGAAGGGCTTCTTGAAGGGAAAGATGTAACTCTGTGAGATGAATTAACAGAACACAGAGCAGTTTCTCAGAAAGCTTCTTTCCAGTTTTGAACGGAAGATATTTCCTTTTTCACCATAGCCCTCTATGGGCTTCCAAATATCCCTTTGCCAATTCCACAAGAACAGCCTTAGCGAAAGGCTTCTTGAAGGGAAAGATGTATCTCTGTGAGATGAATTAACAGAACGCAGAGCAGTTTCTCAGAAAGCTTCTTTCCAGTTTTGAACGGAAGATATTTCCTTTTTTACCATAGCCCTCTATGGGCTTCCAAATATCCCTTTGCCAATTCCACAAGAACAGCCTTAGCGAAAGGCTTCTTGAAGGGAAAGATGTAACTCTGTGAGATGAATTAACAGAACACAGAGCAGTTTCTCAGAAAGCTTCTTTCCAGTTTTGAACGGAAGATATTTCCTTTTTCTCCATAGCCCTCTATGGGCTTCCAAATATCCCTTTGCCAATTCCACAAGAACAGCCTTAGCGAAGGGCTTCTTGAAGGGAAAGATGTAACTCTGTGAGATGAATTAACAGAACACAGAGCAGTTTCTCAGAAAGCTTCTTTCCAGTTTTGAACGGAAGATATTTCCTTTCTCACCGTAGCCCTCTATGGGATTCCTAATATCCCTTTGCCAATTCCACAAGAACAGCCTTAGCGAAAGGCTTCTTGAAGGGAAAGATGTAACTCTGTGAGATGAATTAACAGAACACAGAGCAGTTTCTCAGAAAGCTTCTTTGCAGTTTTGAACGGAAGATATTTCCTTTTTCACCATAGCCCTCTATGGGCTTCCAAATATCCCTTTGCCAATTCCACAAGAACAGCCTTAGCGAAAGGCTTCTTGAAGGGAAAGATGTAACTCTGTGAGATGAATTAACAGAACACAGAGCAGTTTCTCAGAAAGCTTCTTTCCAGTTTTGAACGGAAGATATTTCCTTTTTCACCATAGCCCTCTATGGGCTTCCAAATATCCCTTTGCCAATTCCACAAGAACAGCCTTAGCGAAAGGCTTCTTGAAGGGAAAGATGTAACTCTGTGAGATGAATTAACAGAACACAGAGCAGTTTCTCAGAAAGCTTCTTTCCAGTTTTGAACGGAAGATATTTCCTTATTCACCATAGCCCTCTATGGGCTTCCAAATATCCCTTTGCCAATTCCACAAGAACAGCCTTAGCGAAAGGCTTCTTCAAGGGAAAGATGTAACTCTGTGAGATGAATTAACAGAACACAGAGCAGTTTCTCAGAAAGCTTCTTTCCAGTTTTGAACGGAAGATATTTCCTTTTTCACCATAGCCCTCTATGGGCTTCCAAATATCCCTTTGCCAATTCCACAAGAACAGCCTTAGCGAAGGGCTTCTTGAAGGGAAAGATGTAATTCTGTGAGATGAAGTAACAGAACACAGAGCAGTTTTTCAGAAAGCTTCTTTGGAGTTTTGAACGGAAGATATTTCCTTTCTCACCGTATCCCTCTATGGGCTTCCAAATATCCCTATACCAATTCCCCAAGAACAGCCTTAGCGAAAGGCTTCTTGAAGGGAAAGATGTAACTCTGTGAGATGAATTAACAGAACACAGAGCAGTTTCTCAGAAAGCTTCTTTCCAGTTTTGAACGGAAGATATTTCCTTTTTCACCATAGCCCTCTATGGGCTTCCAAATATCCTTTTGCCAATTCCACAAGAACAGCCTTAGCGAAAGGCTTCTTGAAGGGAAAGATGTAACTCTGTGAGATGAATTAACAGAACACAGAGCAGTTTCTCAGAAAGCTTCGTTCCGGTTTTGAACGGAAGATATTTCCTTTTTCACCATAGCCCTCTATGGGCTTCCAAATATCCCTTTGCCAATTCCACAAGAACAGCCTTAGCGAAAGGCTTCTTGAAGGGAAAGACGTAACTCTGTGAGATGAATTAACAGAACACAGAGCAGGTTCTCAGAAAGCTTCTTTCCAGTTTTGAACGGAAGATATTTCCGTTTTCACCATAGCCCTCTATGGGCTTCCAAATATCCCTTTGCCAATTGCACAAGAACAGTCTTAGCGAAAGGCTTCTTGAAGGGAAAGATGTAACTCTGTGAGATGAATTAACAGAACACAGAGCAGTTTTTCAGAAAGCTTCTTTGCAGTTTTGAACGGAAGATATTTCCTTTCTCACCGTATCCCTCTATGGGCTTCCAAATATCCCTATGCCAATTCCACAAGAACAGCCTTAGCGAAAGGCTTCTTGAAGGGAAAGATGTAACTCTGTGAGATGAATTAACAGAACACAGAGCAGTTTCTCAGAAAGCTTCTTTCCAGTTTTGAACGGAAGATATTTCCTTTTTCACCATAGCCCTCTATGAGCTTCCAAATATCCCTTTGCCAATTCCACAAGAACAGCCTTAGCGAAAGGCTTCTTGAAGGGAAAGACGTAACTCTGTGAGATGAATTAACAGAACACAGAGCAGTTTCTCAGAAAGCTTCTTTCCAGTTTTGAACGGAAGATATTTCCTTTTTCACCATAGCCCCCTATGGGCTTCCAAATATCCCTTTGCCAATTCCCCAAGAACAGCCTTAGCGAAAGACTTCTTGAAGGGAAAGATGTAACTCTGTGAGATGAATTAACAGAACACACAGCAGTTTCTCAGAAAGCTTCTTTCCAGTTTTGAACGGAAGATATTTCCTTTTTCACCATAGCCCCCTATGGGCTAACAAATATCCCTTTGCCAATTCCACAAGAACAGCCTTAGCGAAAGGCTTCTTGAAGGGAAAGATGTAACTCTGTGAGATGAATTAACAGAACACAGAGCAGTTTCTCAGAAAGCTTCTTTCCAGTTTTGAACGGAAGATATTTCCTTTTTCACCATAGCCCTCTATGGGCTTCCAAATATCCCTTTGCCAATTCCACAAGAACAGCCTTAGCGAAAGGCTTCTTGAAGGGAAAGATGTAACTCTGTGAGATGAATTAACAGAACACAGAGCAGTTTCTCAGAAAGCTTCTTTCCAGTTTTGAACGGAAGATATTTCCTTTTTTACCATAGCCCTCTATGGGCTTCCAAATATCCCTTTGCCAATTCCACAAGAACAGCCTTAGCGAAAGGCTTCTTGAAGGGAAAGATGTAACTCTGTGAGATGAATTAACAGAACACAGAGCAGTTTCTCAGAAAGCTTCTTTCCAGTTTTGAACGGAAGATATTTCCTTTTTCACCATAGCCCTCTATGGGCTTCCAAATATCCCTTTGCCAATTCCACAAGAACAGCCATAGCGAAAGGCTTCTTGAAGGGAAAGATGTAACTCTGTGAGATGAATTAACAGAACACAGAGCAGTTTCTCAGAAAGCTTCTTTCCAGTTTTGAACGGAAGATATTTCCTTTTTCTCCATAGCCCTCTATGGGCTTCCAAATATCCCTTTGCCAATTCCACAAGAACAGCCTTAGCGAAGGGCTTCTTGAAGGGAAAGATGTAACTCTGTGAGATGAATTAACAGAACACAGAGCAGTTTCTCAGAAAGCTTCTTTCCAGTTTTGAACGGAAGATATTTCCTTTTTTACCATAGCCCTCTATGGGCTTCCAAATATCCCTTTGCCAATTCCACAAGAACAGCCTTAGCGAAAGGCTTCTTGAAGGGAAAGATGTAACTCTGTGAGATGAATTAACAGAACACAGAGCAGTTTCTCAGAAAGCTTCTTTCCAGTTTTGAACGGAAGATATTTCCTTTTTCACCATAGCCCTCTATGGGCTTCCAAATATCCCTTTGCCAATTCCACAAGAACAGCCTTAGCGAAAGGCTTCTTGAAGGGAAAGATGTAACTCTGTGAGATGAATTAACAGAACACAGAGCAGTTTCTCAGAAAGCTTCTTTCCACTTTTGAACGGAAGATATTTCCTTTTTCACCATAGCCCACTATGGGCTTCCAAATATCCCTTTGCCAATTGCACAAGAACAGCCTTAGCGAAAGGCTTCTTGAAGGGAAAGATGTAACTCTCTGAGATGAATTAACAGAACACAGAGCAGTTTCTCAGAAAGCTTCTTTCCAGTTTTGAACGGAAGATATTTCCTTTTTCACCATAGCCTTCTAAGGGCTTCCAAATATCCCTTTGCCAATTCCACAAGAACAGCCTTAGCGAAAGGCTTCTTGAAGGGAAAGATGCAACTCTGAGAGATGAATTAACAGAACACAGAGCACTTTTTCAGAAAGCTTCTTTCCAGTTTTGAACGGAAGATATTTCCTTTTTCACCATAGCCCTCTATGGGCTTCCAAATATCCCTTTGCCAATTCCAAAAGAACAGCCTTAGCGAAAGGCTTCTTGAAGGAAAAGACGTAACTCTGTGAGATGAATTAACAAAACACAGAGCAGTTTCTCAGAAAGCTTCTTTCCAGTTTTGAACGGAAGATATTTCCTTTTTCACCATAGCCCTCTATGGGCTTCCAAATATCCCTTTGCCAATTCCCCAAGAACAGCCTTAGCGAAAGGCTTCTTGAAGGGAAAGATGTAACTCTGTGAGATGAATTAACAGAACACAGAGCAGTTTCTCAGAAAGCTTCTTTCCAGTTTTGAACGGAAGATATTACCTTTTTCACCATAGCCCTCTATGGGCTTCCAAATATACCTTTGCCAATTCCCCAAGAACAGCCTTAGCGAAAGGCTTCTTGAAGGGAAAGATGTAACTCTGTGAGATGAATTAACAGAACACAGAGCAGTTTCTCAGAAAGCTTCTTTCCAGTTTTGAACGGAAGATACTTCCTTTTTCTCCATAGCCCTCTATGGGCTTCCAAATATCCCTTTGCCAATTCCACAAGAACAGCCTTAGCGAAGGGCTTCTTGAAGGGAAAGATGTAACTCTGTGAGATGAATTAACAGAACACAGAGCAGTTTCTCAGAAAGCTTCTTTCCAGTTTTGAACGGAAGATATTTCCTTTTTCACCATAGCCCTCTATGGGCTTCCAAATATCCCTTTGCCAATTCCACAAGAACAGCCTTAGCGAAAGGCTTCTTGAAGGGAAAGATGTATCTCTGTGAGATGAATTAACAGAACGCAGAGCAGTTTCTCAGAAAGCTTCTTTCCAGTTTTGAACGGAAGATATTTCCTTTTTTACCATAGCCCTCTATGGGCTTCCAAATATCCCTTTGCCAATTCCACAAGAACAGCCTTAGCGAAAGGCTTCTTGAAGGGAAAGATGTAACTCTGTGAGATGAATTAACAGAACACAGAGCAGTTTCTCAGAAAGCTTCTTTCCAGTTTTGAACGGAAGATATTTCCTTTTTCACCATAGCCCTCTATGGGCTTCCAAATATCCCTTTGCCAATTCCACAAGAACAGCCTTAGCGAAAGGCTTCTTGAAGGGAAAGATGTAACTCTGAGAGATGAATTAACAGAACACAGAGCAGTTTCTCAGAAAGCTTCTTTCCAGTTTTGAACGGAAGATATTTCCTTTTTCACCATAGCCCTCTATGGGCTTCCAAATATCCCTTTGCCAATTCCACAAGAACAGCCTTAGCGAAAGGCTTCTTGAAGGAAAAGACGTAACTCTGTGAGATGAATTAACAAAACACAGAGCAGTTTCTCAGAAAGCTTCTTTCCAGTTTTGAACGGAAGATATTTCCTTTTTCACCATAGAACTCTATGGGCTTCCAAATATCCCTTTGCCAATTCCCCAAGAACAGCCTTAGCGAAAGGCTTCTTGAAGGGAAAGATGTAACTCTGTGAGATGAATTAACAGAACACAGAGCAGTTTCTCACAAAGCTTCTTTCCAGTTTTGAACGGAAGATATTTCCTTTTTCACCATAGCCCTCTATGGGCTTCCAAATATCCCTTTGCCAATTCCACAAGAACAGCCTTAGCGAAAGGCTTCTTGAAGGGAAAGATGTAACTCTGTGAGATGAATTAACAGAACACAGAGCAGTTTCTCAGAAAGCTTCTTTCCAGTTTTGAACGGAAGATATTACCTTTTTCACCATAGCCCTCTATGGGCTTCCAAATATACCTTTGCCAATTCCCCAAGAAGAGCCTTAGCGAAAGGCTTCTTGAAATGAAAGATGTAACTCTGTGAGATGAATTAACAGAACACAGAGCAGTTTCTCAGAAAGCTTCTTTCCAGTTTTGAACGGAAGATACTTCCTTTTTCTCCATAGCCCTCTATGGGCTTCCAAATATCCCTTTGCCAATTCCACAAGAACAGCCTTAGCGAAGGGCTTCTTGAAGGGAAAGATGTAACTCTGTGAGATGAATTAACAGAACACAGAGCAGTTTCTCAGAAAGCTTCTTTGCAGTTTTGAACGGAAGATATTTCCTTTCTCACCGTAGCCCTCTGTGGGATTCCTAATATCCCTTTGCCAATTCCACAAGAACAGCCTTAGCCAAAGGCTTCTTGAAGGGAAAGATGTAACTCTGTGAGATGAATTAACAGAACACAGAGCAGTTTCTCAGAAAGCTTCTTTCCAGTTTTGAACGGAAGATATTTCCTTTTTCACCATAGCCCTCTATGGGCTTCCAAATATCCCTTTGCCAATTCCACAAGAACAGCCTTAGCGAAAGGCTTCTTGAAGGGAAAGATGTAACTCTGTGAGATGAATTAACAGAACACAGAGCAGTTTCTCAGAAAGCTTCTTTCCAGTTTTGAACGGAAGATATTTCCTTTTTTACCATAGCCCTCTATGGGCTTCCAAATATCCCTTTGCCAATTCCACAAGAACAGCCTTAGCGAAAGGCTTCTTGAAGGGAAAGATGTAACTCTGTGAGATGAATTAACAGAACACAGAGCAGTTTCTCAGAAAGCTTCTTTCCAGTTTTGAACGGAAGATATTTCCTTTTTCACCATAGCCCTCTATAGGCTTCCAAATATCCCTTTGCCAATTCCACAAGAACAGCCTTAGCGAAAGGCTTCTTGAAGGGAAAGATGTAACTCTGTGAGATGAATTAACAGAACACAGAGCAGTTTCTCAGAAAGCTTCTTTCCAGTTTTGAACGGAAGATATTTCCTTTTTCTCCATAGCCCTCTATGGGCTTCCAAATATCCCTTTGCCAATTCCACAAGAACAGCCTTAGCGAAGGGCTTCTTGAAGGGAAAGATGTAACTCTGTGAGATGAATTAACAGAACACAGAGCAGTTTCTCAGAAAGTTTCTTTGCAGTTTTGAACGGAAGATATTTCCTTTCTCACCGTAGCCCTCTATGGGATTCCTAATATCCCTTTGCCAATTCCACAAGAACAGCCTTAGCGAAAGGCTTCTTGAAGGGAAAGATGTAACTCTGTGAGATGAATTAACAGAACACAGAGCAGTTTCTCAGAAAGCTTCTTTGCAGTTTTGAACGGAAGATATTTCCTTTTTCACCATAGCCCTCTATGGGCTTCCAAATATCCCTTTGCCAATTCCACAAGAACAGCCTTAGCGAAAGGCTTCTTGAAGGGAAAGATGTAACTCTGTGAGATGAATTAACAGAACACAGAGCAGTTTCTCAGAAAGCTTCTTTCCAGTTTTGAACGGAAGATATTTCCTTTTTCACCATAGCCCTCTATGGGCTTCCAAATATCCCTTTGCCAATTCCACAAGAACAGCCTTAGCGAAAGGCTTCTTGAAGGGAAAGATGTAACTCTGTGAGATGAATTAACAGAACACAGAGCAGTTTCTCAGAAAGCTTCTTTCCAGTTTTGAACGGAAGATATTTCCTTTTTCTCCATAGCCCTCTATGGGCTTCCAAATATCCCTTTGCCAATTCCACAAGAACAGCCTTAGCGAAGGGCTTCTTGAAGGGAAAGATGTAACTCTGTGAGATGAATTAACAGAACACAGAGCAGTTTCTCAGAAAGCTTCTTTGCAGTTTTGAACGGAAGATATTTCCTTTGTCACCGTAGCCCTCTATGGGATTCCTAATATCCCTTTGCCAATTCCACAAGAACAGCCTTAGCGAAAGGCTTCTTGAAGGGAAAGATGTAACTCTGTGAGATGAATTAACAGAACACAGAGCAGTTTCTCAGAAAGCTTCTTTCCAGTTTTGAACGGAAGATATTTCCTTTTTCACCATAGCCCTCTATGGGCTTCCAAATATCCCTTTGCCAATTCCACAAGAACAGCCTTAGCGAAAGGCTTCTTGAAGGGAAAGATGTAACTCTGTGAGATGAATTAACAGAACACAGAGCAGTTTCTCAGAAAGCTTCTTTCCAGTTTTGAACGGAAGATATTTCCTTTTTCACCATAGCCCTCTATGGGCTTCCAAATATCCCTTTGCCAATTCCACAAGAACAGCCTTAGCGAAAGGCTTCTTGAAGGGAAAGATGTAACTCTGTGAGATGAATTAACAGAACACAGAGCAGTTTCTCAGAAAGCTTCTTTCCAGTTTTGAACGGAAGATATTTCCTTTTTCACCATAGCCCTCTATGGGCTTCCAAATATCCCTTTGCCAATTCCACAAGAACAGCCTTAGCTAAAGGCTTCTTGAAGGGAAAGATGTAACTCTGAGAGATGAATTAACAGAAAACAGAGCAGTTTCTCAGAAAGCTTCTTTCCAGTTTTGAACGGAAGATATTTCCTTTTTCACCATAGCCCTCTATGGGCTTCCAAATATCCCTTTGCCAATTCCACAAGAACAGCCTTAGCGAAAGGCTTCTTGAAGGAAAAGACGTAACTCTGTGAGATGAATTAACAAAACACAGAGCAGTTTCTCAGAAATCTTCTTTCCAGTTTTGAACGGAAGATATTTCCTTTTTCACCATAGCCCTCTATGGGCTTCCAAATATCCCTTTGCCAATTCCACAAGAACAGCCTTAGCGAAAGGCTTCTTGAAGGGAAAGATGTAACTCTGTGAGATGAATTAACAGAACACAGAGCAGTTTCTCAGAAAGCTTCTTTCCAGTTTTGAACGGAAGATATTTCCTTATTCACCATAGCCCTCTATGGGCTTCCAAATATCCCTTTGCCAATTCCACAAGAACAGCCTTAGCGAAAGGCTTCTTGAAGGGAAAGATGTAACTCTGTGAGATGAATTAACAGAACACAGAGCAGTTTCTCAGAAAGCTTCTTTCCAGTTTTGAACGGAAGATATTTCCTTTTTCTCCATAGCCCTCTATGGGCTTCCAAATATCCCTTTGCCAATTCCACAAGAACAGCCTTAGCGAAGGGCTGCTTGAAGGGAAAGATGTAACTCTGTGAGATGAATTAACAGAACACAGAGCAGTTTCTCAGAAAGCTTCTTTGCAGTTTTGAACGGAAGATATTTCCTTTCTCACCGTAGCCCTCTATGGGATTCCTAATATCCCTTTGCCAATTCCACAAGAACAGCCTTAGCGAAAGGCTTCTTGAAGGGAAAGATGTAACTCTGTGAGATGAATTAACAGAACACAGAGCAGTTTCTCAGAAAGCTTCTTTGCAGTTTTGAACGGAAGATATTTCCTTTTTCACCATAGCCCTCTATGGGCTTCCAAATATCCCTTTGCCAATTCCACAAGAACAGCCTTAGCGAAAGGTTTCTTGAAGGGAAAGATGTAACTCTGTGAGATGAATTAACAGAACACAGAGCAGTTTCTCAGAAAGCTTCTTTCCGGTTTTGAACGGAAGATATTTCCTTTTTCACCATAGCCCTCTATGGGCTTCCAAATATCCCTTTGCCAATTCCACAAGAACAGCCTTAGCGAAAGGCTTCTTGAAGGGAAAGATGTAACTCTGTGAGATGAATTAACAGAACACAGAGCAGTTTCTCAGAAAGCTTCTTTCCAGTTTTGAACGGAAGATATTTCCTTTTTCACCATAGCCCTCTATGGGCTTCCAAATATCCCTTTGCCAATTCCACAAGAACAGCCTCAGCGAAAGGATTCTTGAAGGGAAAGATGTAACTCTGTGAGATGAATTAACAGAACACAGAGCAGTTTCTCAGAAAGCTTCTTTCCACTTTTGAACGGAAGATATTTCCTTTTTCACCATAGCCCACTATGGGCTTCCAAATATCCCTTTGCCAATTGCACAAGAACAGCCTTAGCGAAAGGCTTCTTGAAGGGAAAGATGTAACTCTCTGAGATGAATTAACAGAACACAGAGCAGTTTCTCAGAAAGCTTCTTTCCAGTTTTGAACGGAAGATATTTCCTTTTTCACCATAGCCTTCTAAGGGCTTCCAAATATCCCTTTGCCAATTCCCCAAGAACAGCCTTAGCGAAAGGCTTCTTGAAGGGAAAGATGTAACTCTGTGAGATGAATTAACAGAACACAGAGCAGTTTCTCAGAAAGCTTCTTTCCAGTTTTGAACGGAAGATACTTCCTTTTTCTCCATAGCCCTCTATGGGCTTCCAAATATACCTTTGCCAATTCCCCAAGAAGAGCCTTAGCGAAAGGCTTCTTGAAGGGAAAGATGTAACTCTGTGAGATGAATTAAGAGAACACAGAGCAGTTTCTCAGAAAGCTTCTTTCCAGTTTTGAACGGAAGATACTTCCTTTTTCTCCATAGCCCTCTATGGGCTTCCAAATATCCCTTTGCCAATTCCACAAGAACAGCCTAAGCGAAGGGCTTCTTGAAGGGAAAGATGTAACTCTGTGAGATGAATTAACAGAACACAGAGCAGTTTCTCAGAAAGCTTCTTTGCAGTTTTGAACGGAAGATATTTCCTTTCTCACCGTAGCCCTCTATGGGATTCCTAATATCCCTTTGCCAATTCCACAAGAACAGCCTTAGCGAAAGGCTTCTTGAAGGGAAAGATGTAACTCTGTGAGATGAATTAACAGAACACAGAGCAGTTTCTCAGAAAGCTTCTTTCCAGTTTTGAACGGAAGATATTTCCTTTTTCACCATAGCCCTCTATGGGCTTCCAAATATCCCTTTGCCAATTCCACAAGAACAGCCTTAGCGAAAGGCTTCTTGAAGGGAAAGATGTAACTCTGTGAGATGAAATAACAGAACACAGAGCAGTTTCTCAGAAAGCTTCTTTCCAGTTTTTAACGGAAGATATTTCCTTTTTTACCATAGCCCTCTATGGGCTTCCAAATATCCCTTTGCCAATTCCACAAGAACAGCCTTAGCGAAAGGCTTCTTGAAGGGAAAGATGTAACTCTGTGAGATGAATTAACAGAACACAGAGCAGTTTCTCAGAAAGCTTCTTTCCAGTTTTGAACGGAAGATATTTCCTTTTTCACCATAGCCCTCTATGGGCTTCCAAATATCCCTTTGCCAATTCCACAAGAACAGCCTTAGCGAAAGGCTTCTTGAAGGGAAAGATGTAACTCTGTGAGATGAATTAACAGAACACAGAGCAGTTTCTCAGAAAGCTTCTTTCCAGATTTGAACGGAAGATATTTCCTTTTTCTCCATAGCCCTCTATGGGCTTCCAAATATCCCTTTGCCAATTCCACAAGAACAGCCTTAGCGAAGGGCTTCTTGAAGGGAAAGATGTAACTCTGTGAGATGAATTAACAGAACACAGAGCAGTTTCTCAGAAAGTTTCTTTGCAGTTTTGAACGGAAGATATTTCCTTTCTCACCGTAGCCCTCTATGGGATTCCTAATATCCCTTTGCCAATTCCACAAGAACAGCCTTAGCGAAAGGCTTCTTGAAGGGAAAGATGTAACTCTGTGAGATGAATTAACAGAACACAGAGCAGTTTCTCAGAAAGCTTCTTTGCAGTTTTGAACGGAAGATATTTCCTTTTTCACCATAGCCCTCTATGGGCTTCCAAATATCCCTTTGCCAATTCCACAAGAACAGCCTTAGCGAAAGGCTTCTTGAAGGGAAAGATGTAACTCTGTGAGATGAATTAACAGAACACAGAGCAGTTTCTCAGAAAGCTTCTTTCCAGTTTTGAACGGAAGATATTTCCTTTTTCACCATAGCCCTCTATGGGCTTCCAAATATCCCTTTGCCAATTCCACAAGAACAGCCTTAGCGAAAGGCTTCTTGAAGGGAAAGATGTAACTCTGTGAGATGAATTAACAGAACACAGAGCAGTTTCTCAGAAAGCTTCTTTCCAGTTTTGAACGGAAGATATTTCCTTTTTCTCCATAGCCCTCTATGGGCTTCCAAATATCCCTTTGCCAATTCCACAAGAACAGCCTTAGCGAAGGGCTTCTTGAAGGGAAAGATGTAACTCTGTGAGATGAATTAACAGAACACAGAGCAGTTTCTCAGAAAGCTTCTTTGCAGTTTTGAACGGAAGATATTTCCTTTGTCACCGTAGCCCTCTATGGGATTCCTAATATCCCTTTGCCAATTCCACAAGAACAGCCTTAGCGAAAGGCTTCTTGAAGGGAAAGATGTAACTCTGTGAGATGAATTAACAGAACACAGAGCAGTTTCTCAGAAAGCTTCTTTCCAGTTTTGAACGGAAGATACTTCCTTTTTCTCCATAGCCCTCTATGGGCTTCCAAATATACCTTTGCCAATTCCCCAAGAAGAGCCTTAGCGAAAGGCTTCTTGAAGGGAAAGATGTAACTCTGTGAGATGAATTAAGAGAACACAGAGCAGTTTCTCAGAAAGCTTCTTTCCAGTTTTGAACGGAAGATACTTCCTTTTTCTCCATAGCCCTCTATGGGCTTCCAAATATCCCTTTGCCAATTCCACAAGAACAGCCTAAGCGAAGGGCTTCTTGAAGGGAAAGATGTAACTCTGTGAGATGAATTAACAGAACACAGAGCAGTTTCTCAGAAAGCTTCTTTGCAGTTTTGAACGGAAGATATTTCCTTTCTCACCGTAGCCCTCTATGGGATTCCTAATATCCCTTTGCCAATTCCACAAGAACAGCCTTAGCGAAAGGCTTCTTGAAGGGAAAGATGTAACTCTGTGAGATGAATTAACAGAACACAGAGCAGTTTCTCAGAAAGCTTCTTTCCAGTTTTGAACGGAAGATATTTCCTTTTTCACCATAGCCCTCTATGGGCTTCCAAATATCCCTTTGCCAATTCCACAAGAACAGCCTTAGCGAAAGGCTTCTTGAAGGGAAAGATGTAACTCTGTGAGATGAAATAACAGAACACAGAGCAGTTTCTCAGAAAGCTTCTTTCCAGTTTTTAACGGAAGATATTTCCTTTTTTACCATAGCCCTCTATGGGCTTCCAAATATCCCTTTGCCAATTCCACAAGAACAGCCTTAGCGAAAGGCTTCTTGAAGGGAAAGATGTAACTCTGTGAGATGAATTAACAGAACACAGAGCAGTTTCTCAGAAAGCTTCTTTCCAGTTTTGAACGGAAGATATTTCCTTTTTCACCATAGCCCTCTATGGGCTTCCAAATATCCCTTTGCCAATTCCACAAGAACAGCCTTAGCGAAAGGCTTCTTGAAGGGAAAGATGTAACTCTGTGAGATGAATTAACAGAACACAGAGCAGTTTCTCAGAAAGCTTCTTTCCAGATTTGAACGGAAGATATTTCCTTTTTCTCCATAGCCCTCTATGGGCTTCCAAATATCCCTTTGCCAATTCCACAAGAACAGCCTTAGCGAAGGGCTTCTTGAAGGGAAAGATGTAACTCTGTGAGATGAATTAACAGAACACAGAGCAGTTTCTCAGAAAGTTTCTTTGCAGTTTTGAACGGAAGATATTTCCTTTCTCACCGTAGCCCTCTATGGGATTCCTAATATCCCTTTGCCAATTCCACAAGAACAGCCTTAGCGAAAGGCTTCTTGAAGGGAAAGATGTAACTCTGTGAGATGAATTAACAGAACACAGAGCAGTTTCTCAGAAAGCTTCTTTGCAGTTTTGAACGGAAGATATTTCCTTTTTCACCATAGCCCTCTATGGGCTTCCAAATATCCCTTTGCCAATTCCACAAGAACAGCCTTAGCGAAAGGCTTCTTGAAGGGAAAGATGTAACTCTGTGAGATGAATTAACAGAACACAGAGCAGTTTCTCAGAAAGCTTCTTTCCAGTTTTGAACGGAAGATATTTCCTTTTTCACCATAGCCCTCTATGGGCTTCCAAATATCCCTTTGCCAATTCCACAAGAACAGCCTTAGCGAAAGGCTTCTTGAAGGGAAAGATGTAACTCTGTGAGATGAATTAACAGAACACAGAGCAGTTTCTCAGAAAGCTTCTTTCCAGTTTTGAACGGAAGATATTTCCTTTTTCTCCATAGCCCTCTATGGGCTTCCAAATATCCCTTTGCCAATTCCACAAGAACAGCCTTAGCGAAGGGCTTCTTGAAGGGAAAGATGTAACTCTGTGAGATGAATTAACAGAACACAGAGCAGTTTCTCAGAAAGCTTCTTTGCAGTTTTGAACGGAAGATATTTCCTTTGTCACCGTAGCCCTCTATGGGATTCCTAATATCCCTTTGCCAATTCCACAAGAACAGCCTTAGCGAAAGGCTTCTTGAAGGGAAAGATGTAACTCTGTGAGATGAATTAACAGAACACAGAGCAGTTTCTCAGAAAGCTTCTTTCCAGTTTTGAACGGAAGATATTTCCTTTTTCACCATAGCCCTCTATGGGCTTCCAAATATCCCTTTGCCAATTCCACAAGAACAGCCTTAGCGAAAGGCTTCTTGAAGGGAAAGATGTAACTCTGTGAGATGAATTAACAGAACACAGAGCAGTTTCTCAGAAAGCTTCTTTCCAGTTTTGAACGGAAGATATTTCCTTTTTCACCATAGCCCTCTATGGGCTTCCAAATATCCCTTTGCCAATTCCACAAGAACAGCCTTAGCGAAAGGCTTCTTGAAGGGAAAGATGTAACTCTGTGAGATGAATTAACAGAACACAGAGCAGTTTCTCAGAAAGCTTCTTTCCAGTTTTGAACGGAAGATATTTCCTTTTTCACCATAGCCCTCTATGGGCTTCCAAATATCCCTTTGCCAATTGCACAAGAACAGCCTTAGCTAAAGGCTTCTTGAAGGGAAAGATGTAACTCTGAGAGATGAATTAACAGAAAACAGAGCAGTTTCTCAGAAAGCTTCTTTCCAGTTTTGAACGGAAGATATTTCCTTTTTCACCATAGCCCTCTATGGGCTTCCAAATATCCCTTTGCCAATTCCACAAGAACAGCCTTAGCGAAAGGCTTCTTGAAGGAAAAGACGTAACTCTGTGAGATGAATTAACAAAACACACAGCAGTTTCTCAGAAAGCTTCTTTCCAGTTTTGAACGGAAGATATTTCCTTTTTCACCATAGCCCTCTATGGGCTTCCAAATATCCCTTTGCCAATTCCACAAGAACAGCCTTAGCGAAAGGCTTCTTGAAGGGAAAGATGTAACTCTGTGAGATGAATTAACAGAACACAGAGCAGTTTCTCAGAAAGCTTCTTTCCAGTTTTGAACGGAAGATATTTCCTTATTCACCATAGCCCTCTATGGGCTTCCAAATATCCCTTTGCCAATTCCACAAGAACAGCCTTAGCGAAAGGCTTCTTCAAGGGAAAGATGTAACTCTGTGAGATGAATTAACAGAACACAGAGCAGTTTCTCAGAAAGCTTCTTTCCAGTTGTGAACGGAAGATATTTCCGTTTTCACCATAGCCCTCTATGGGCTTCCAAATATCCCTTTGCCAATTGCACAAGAACAGTCTTAGCGAAAGGCTTCTTGAAGGGAAAGATGTAACTCTGTGAGATGAATTAACAGAACACAGAGCAGTTTTTCAGAAAGCTTCTTTGCAGTTTTGAACGGAAGATATTTCCTTTCTCACCGTATCCCTCTATGGGCTTCCAAATAACCCTATGCCAATTCCACAAGAACAGCCTTAGCGAAAGGCTTCTTCAAGGGAAAGATGTAACTCTGTGAGATGAATTAACAGAACACAGAGCAGTTTCTCAGAAAGCTTCTTTCCAGTTTTGAACGGAAGATATTTCCTTTATCACCATAGCCCTCTATGAGCTTCCAAATATCCCTTTGCCAATTCCACAAGAACAGCCTTAGCGAAAGGCTTCTTGAAGGGAAAGACGTAACTCTGTGAGATGAATTAACAGAACACAGAGCAGTTTCTCAGAAAGCTTCTTTCCAGTTTTGAACGGAAGATATTTCCTTTTTCACCATAGCCCCCTATGGGCTTCCAAATATCCCTTTGCCAATTCCCCAAGAACAGCCTTAGCGAAAGACTTCTTGAAGGGAAAGATGTAACTCTGTGAGATGAATTAACAGAACACACAGCAGTTTCTCAGAAAGCTTCTTTCCAGTTTTGAACGGAAGATATTTCCTTTTTCACCATAGCCCCCTATGGGCTTCCAAATATCCCTTTGCCAATTCCACAAGAACAGCCTTAGCGAAAGGCTTCTTGAAGGGAAAGATGTAACTCTGTGAGATGAATTAACAGAACACAGAGCAGTTTCTCAGAAAGCTTCTTTTCAGTTTTGAACGGAAGATATTTCCTTTTTCACCATAGCCCTCTATGGGCTTCCAAATATCCGTTTGCCAATTCCACAAGAACAGCCTTAGCGAAAGGCTTCTTGAAGGGAAAGATGTAACTCTGTGAGATGAATTAACAGAACACAGAGCAGTTTCTCAGAAAGCTTCTTTCCAGTTTTGAACGGAAGATATTTCCTTTTTCACCATAGCCCTCTATGAGCTTCCAAATATCCCTTTGCCAATTCCACAAGAACAGCCTTAGCGAAAGGCTGCTTGAAGGGAAAGACGTAACTCTGTGAGATGAATTAACAGAACACAGAGCAGTTTCTCAGAAAGCTTCTTTCCAGTTTTGAACGGAAGATATTTCCTTTTTCACCATAGCCCCCTATGGGTTTCCAAATATCCCTTTGCCAATTCCCCAAGAACAGCCTTAGCGAAAGACTTCTTGAAGGGAAAGATGTAACTCTGTGAGATGAATTAACAGAACACAGAGCAGTTTCTCAGAAAGCTTCTTTCCAGTTTTGAACGGAAGATATTTCCTTTTTCACCATAGCCCTCTATGGGCTTCCAAATATCCCTTTGCCAATTCCACAAGAACAGCCTTAGCGAAAGGCTTCTTGAAGGGAAAGATGTAACTCTGTGAGATGAATTAACAGAACACAGAGCAGTTTCTCAGAAAGCTTCTTTACAGTTTTGAACGGAAGGTAATTCCTTTTTCACCATAGCCCTCTATGGGCTTCCAAATATCCCTTTGCCAATTCCACAAGAACAGCCTTAGCGAAAGGCTTCTTGAAGGGAAAGACGTAACTCTGTGAGATGAATTAACAGAACACAGAGCAGTTTCTCAGAAAGCTTCTTTCCAGTTTTGAACGGAAGATATTTCCTTTTTCACCATAGCCCCCTATGGGCTTCCAAATATCCCTTTGCCAATTCCCCAAGAACAGCCTTAGCGAAAGACTTCTTGAAGGGAAAGATGTAACTCTGTGAGATGAATTAACAGAACACACAGCAGTTTCTCAGAAAGCTTCTTTCCAGTTTTGAACGGAAGATATTTCCTTTTTCACCATAGCCCCCTATGGGCTTCCAAATATCCCTTTGCCAATTCCACAAGAACAGCCTTAGCGAAAGGCTTCTTGAAGGGAAAGATGTAACTCTGTGAGATGAATTAACAGAACACAGAGCAGTTTCTCAGAAAGCTTCTTTCCAGTTTTGAACGGAAGATATTTCCTTATTCACCATAGCCCTCTATGGGCTTCCAAATATCCCTTTGCCAATTCCACAAGAACAGCCTTAGCGAAAGGCTTCTTCAAGGGAAAGATGTAACTCTGTGAGATGAATTAACAGAACACAGAGCAGTTTCTCAGAAAGCTTCTTTCCAGTTGTGAACGGAAGATATTTCCGTTTTCACCATAGCCCTCTATGGGCTTCCAAATATCCCTTTGCCAATTGCACAAGAACAGTCTTAGCGAAAGGCTTCTTGAAGGGAAAGATGTAACTCTGTGAGATGAATTAACAGAACACAGAGCAGTTTTTCAGAAAGCTTCTTTGCAGTTTTGAACGGAAGATATTTCCTTTCTCACCGTATCCCTCTATGGGCTTCCAAATAACCCTATGCCAATTCCACAAGAACAGCCTTAGCGAAAGGCTTCTTCAAGGGAAAGATGTAACTCTGTGAGATGAATTAACAGAACACAGAGCAGTTTCTCAGAAAGCTTCTTTCCAGTTTTGAACGGAAGATATTTCCTTTATCACCATAGCCCTCTATGAGCTTCCAAATATCCCTTTGCCAATTCCACAAGAACAGCCTTAGCGAAAGGCTTCTTGAAGGGAAAGACGTAACTCTGTGAGATGAATTAACAGAACACAGAGCAGTTTCTCAGAAAGCTTCTTTCCAGTTTTGAACGGAAGATATTTCCTTTTTCACCATAGCCCCCTATGGGCTTCCAAATATCCCTTTGCCAATTCCCCAAGAACAGCCTTAGCGAAAGACTTCTTGAAGGGAAAGATGTAACTCTGTGAGATGAATTAACAGAACACACAGCAGTTTCTCAGAAAGCTTCTTTCCAGTTTTGAACGGAAGATATTTCCTTTTTCACCATAGCCCCCTATGGGCTTCCAAATATCCCTTTGCCAATTCCACAAGAACAGCCTTAGCGAAAGGCTTCTTGAAGGGAAAGATGTAACTCTGTGAGATGAATTAACAGAACACAGAGCAGTTTCTCAGAAAGCTTCTTTTCAGTTTTGAACGGAAGATATTTCCTTTTTCACCATAGCCCTCTATGGGCTTCCAAATATCCGTTTGCCAATTCCACAAGAACAGCCTTAGCGAAAGGCTTCTTGAAGGGAAAGATGTAACTCTGTGAGATGAATTAACAGAACACAGAGCAGTTTCTCAGAAAGCTTCTTTCCAGTTTTGAACGGAAGATATTTCCTTTTTCACCATAGCCCTCTATGAGCTTCCAAATATCCCTTTGCCAATTCCACAAGAACAGCCTTAGCGAAAGGCTGCTTGAAGGGAAAGATGTAACTCTGTGAGATGAATTAACAGAACACAGAGCAGTTTCTCAGAAAGCTTCTTTCCAGTTTTGAACGGAAGATATTTCCTTTTTCACCATAGCCCCCTATGGGTTTCCAAATATCCCTTTGCCAATTCCCCAAGAACAGCCTTAGCGAAAGACTTCTTGAAGGGAAAGATGTAACTCTGTGAGATGAATTAACAGAACACAGAGCAGTTTCTCAGAAAGCTTCTTTCCAGTTTTGAACGGAAGATATTTCCTTTTTCACCATAGCCCTCTATGGGCTTCCAAATATCCCTTTGCCAATTCCACAAGAACAGCCTTAGCGAAAGGCTTCTTGAAGGGAAAGATGTAACTCTGTGAGATGAATTAACAGAACACAGAGCAGTTTCTCAGAAAGCTTCTTTCCAGTTTTGAACGGAAGATATTTCCTTTTTCACCATAGCCCTCTATGAGCTTCCAAATATCCCTTTGCCAATTCCACAAGAACAGCCTTAGCGAAAGGCTGCTTGAAGGGAAAGACGTAACTCTGTGAGATGAATTAACAGAACACAGAGCAGTTTCTCAGAAAGCTTCTTTCCAGTTTTGAACGGAAGATATTTCCTTTTTCACCATAGCCCCCTATGGGTTTCCAAATATCCCTTTGCCAATTCCCCAAGAACAGCCTTAGCGAAAGACTTCTTGAAGGGAAAGATGTAACTCTGTGAGATGAATTAACAGAACACAGAGCAGTTTCTCAGAAAGCTTCTTTCCAGTTTTGAACGGAAGATATTTCCTTTTTCACCATAGCCCTCTATGGGCTTCCAAATATCCCTTTGCCAATTCCACAAGAACAGCCTTAGCGAAAGGCTTCTTGAAGGGAAAGATGTAACTCTGTGAGATGAATTAACAGAACACAGAGCAGTTTCTCAGAAAGCTTCTTTACAGTTTTGAACGGAAGGTAATTCCTTTTTCACCATAGCCCTCTATGGGCTTCCAAATATCCCTTTGCCAATTCCACAAGAACAGCCTTAGCGAAAGGCTTCTTGAAGGGAAAGACGTAACTCTGTGAGATGAATTAACAGAACACAGAGCAGTTTCTCAGAAAGCTTCTTTCCAGTTTTGAACGGAAGATATTTCCTTTTTCACCATAGCCCCCTATGGGCTTCCAAATATCCCTTTGCCAATTCCCCAAGAACAGCCTTAGCGAAAGACTTCTTGAAGGGAAAGATGTAACTCTGTGAGATGAATTAACAGAACACACAGCAGTTTCTCAGAAAGCTTCTTTCCAGTTTTGAACGGAAGATATTTCCTTTTTCACCATAGCCCCCTATGGGCTTCCAAATATCCCTTTGCCAATTCCACAAGAACAGCCTTAGCGAAAGGCTTCTTGAAGGGAAAGATGTAACTCTGTGAGATGAATTAACAGAACACAGAGCAGTTTCTCAGAAAGCTTCTTTCCAGTTTTGAACGGAAGATATTTCCTTATTCACCATAGCCCTCTATGGGCTTCCAAATATCCCTTTGCCAATTCCACAAGAACAGCCTTAGCGAAAGGCTTCTTCAAGGGAAAGATGTAACTCTGTGAGATGAATTAACAGAACACAGAGCAGTTTCTCAGAAAGCTTCTTTCCAGTTGTGAACGGAAGATATTTCCGTTTTCACCATAGCCCTCTATGGGCTTCCAAATATCCCTTTGCCAATTGCACAAGAACAGTCTTAGCGAAAGGCTTCTTGAAGGGAAAGATGTAACTCTGTGAGATGAATTAACAGAACACAGAGCAGTTTTTCAGAAAGCTTCTTTGCAGTTTTGAACGGAAGATATTTCCTTTCTCACCGTATCCCTCTATGGGCTTCCAAATAACCCTATGCCAATTCCACAAGAACAGCCTTAGCGAAAGGCTTCTTCAAGGGAAAGATGTAACTCTGTGAGATGAATTAACAGAACACAGAGCAGTTTCTCAGAAAGCTTCTTTCCAGTTTTGAACGGAAGATATTTCCTTTATCACCATAGCCCTCTATGAGCTTCCAAATATCCCTTTGCCAATTCCACAAGAACAGCCTTAGCGAAAGGCTTCTTGAAGGGAAAGACGTAACTCTGTGAGATGAATTAACAGAACACAGAGCAGTTTCTCAGAAAGCTTCTTTCCAGTTTTGAACGGAAGATATTTCCTTTTTCACCATAGCCCCCTATGGGCTTCCAAATATCCCTTTGCCAATTCCCCAAGAACAGCCTTAGCGAAAGACTTCTTGAAGGGAAAGATGTAACTCTGTGAGATGAATTAACAGAACACACAGCAGTTTCTCAGAAAGCTTCTTTCCAGTTTTGAACGGAAGATATTTCCTTTTTCACCATAGCCCCCTATGGGCTTCCAAATATCCCTTTGCCAATTCCACAAGAACAGCCTTAGCGAAAGGCTTCTTGAAGGGAAAGATGTAACTCTGTGAGATGAATTAACAGAACACAGAGCAGTTTCTCAGAAAGCTTCTTTTCAGTTTTGAACGGAAGATATTTCCTTTTTCACCATAGCCCTCTATGGGCTTCCAAATATCCGTTTGCCAATTCCACAAGAACAGCCTTAGCGAAAGGCTTCTTGAAGGGAAAGATGTAACTCTGTGAGATGAATTAACAGAACACAGAGCAGTTTCTCAGAAAGCTTCTTTCCAGTTTTGAACGGAAGATATTTCCTTTTTCACCATAGCCCTCTATGAGCTTCCAAATATCCCTTTGCCAATTCCACAAGAACAGCCTTAGCGAAAGGCTGCTTGAAGGGAAAGATGTAACTCTGTGAGATGAATTAACAGAACACAGAGCAGTTTCTCAGAAAGCTTCTTTCCAGTTTTGAACGGAAGATATTTCCTTTTTCACCATAGCCCCCTATGGGTTTCCAAATATCCCTTTGCCAATTCCCCAAGAACAGCCTTAGCGAAAGACTTCTTGAAGGGAAAGATGTAACTCTGTGAGATGAATTAACAGAACACAGAGCAGTTTCTCAGAAAGCTTCTTTCCAGTTTTGAACGGAAGATATTTCCTTTTTCACCATAGCCCTCTATGGGCTTCCAAATATCCCTTTGCCAATTCCACAAGAACAGCCTTAGCGAAAGGCTTCTTGAAGGGAAAGATGTAACTCTGTGAGATGAATTAACAGAACACAGAGCAGTTTCTCAGAAAGCTTCTTTACAGTTTTGAACGGAAGGTAATTCCTTTTTCACCATAGCCCTCTATGGGCTTCCAAATATCCCTTTGCCAATTCCACAAGAACAGCCTTAGCGAAAGGCTTCTTGAAGGGAAAGACGTAACTCTGTGAGATGAATTAACAGAACACAGAGCAGTTTCTCAGAAAGCTTCTTTCCAGTTTTGAACGGAAGATATTTCCTTTTTCACCATAGCCCCCTATGGGCTTCCAAATATCCCTTTGCCAATTCCCCAAGAACAGCCTTAGCGAAAGACTTCTTGAAGGGAAAGATGTAACTCTGTGAGATGAATTAACAGAACACACAGCAGTTTCTCAGAAAGCTTCTTTCCAGTTTTGAACGGAAGATATTTCCTTTTTCACCATAGCCCCCTATGGGCTTCCAAATATCCCTTTGCCAATTCCACAAGAACAGCCTTAGCGAAAGGCTTCTTGAAGGGAAAGATGTAACTCTGTGAGATGAATTAACAGAACACAGAGCAGTTTCTCAGAAAGCTTCTTTCCAGTTTTGAACGGAAGATATTTCCTTTTTCACCATAGCCCTCTATGGGCTTCCAAATATCCCTTTGCCAATTCCACAAGAACAGCCTTAGCGAAAGGCTTCTTGAAGGGAAAGATGTAACTCTGTGAGATGAATTAACAGAACACAGAGCAGTTTCTCAGAAAGCTTCTTTCCAGTTTTGAACGGAAGATATTTCCTTTTTCACCATAGCCCTCTCTGAGCTTCCAAATATCCCTTTGACAATTCCACAAGAACAGCCTTAGCGAAAGGCTTCTTGAAGGGAAAGACGTAACTCTGTGAGATGAATTAACAGAACACAGAGCAGTTTCTCAGAAAGCTTCTTTCCAGTTTTGAACGGAAGATATTTCCTTTTTCACCATAGCCCTCTATGGGTTTCCAAATATCCCTTTGCCAATTCCCCAAGAACAGCCTTAGCGAAAGACTTCTTGAAGGGAAAGATGTAACTCTGTGAGATGAATTAACAGAACACAGAGCAGTTTCTCAGAAAGCTTCTTTCCAGTTTTGAACGGAAGATATTTCCTTTTTCACCATAGCCCTCTATGGGCTTCCAAATATCCCTTTGCCAATTCCACAAGAACAGCCTTAGCGAAAGGCTTCTTGAAGGGAAAGATGTAACTCTGTGAGATGAATTAACAGAACACAGAGCAGTTTCTCAGAAAGCTTCTTTCCAGTTTTGAACGGAAGATATTTCCTTATTCACCATAGCCCTCTATGGGCTTCCAAATATCCCTTTGCCAATTCCACAAGAACAGCCTCAGCGAAAGGATTCTTGAGGTGAAAGATGTAACTCTGTGAGAAGAATTAACAGAACACAGAGCAGTTTCTCAGAAAGCTTCTTTCCACTTTTGAACGGAAGATATTTCCTTTTTCACCATAGCCCACTATGGGCTTCCAAATATCCCTTTGCCAATTGCACAAGAACAGCCTTAGCGAAAGGCTTCTTGAAGGGAAAGATGTAACTCTCTGAGATGAATTAACAGAACACAGAGCTGTTTCTCAGAAAGCTTCTTTCCAGTTTTGAACGGAAGATATTTCCTTTTTCACCATAGCCCTCTAAGGGCTTCCAAATATCCCTTTGCCAATTCCACAAGAACAGCCTTAGCGAAAGGCTTCTTGAAGGGAAAGATGTAACTCTGAGAGATGAATTAACAGAACACAGAGCACTTTTTCAGAAAGCTTCTTTCCAGTTTTGAACGGAAGATATTTCCTTTTTCACCATAGCCCTCTATGGGCTTCCAAATATCCCTTTGCCAATTCCAAAAGAACAGCCTTAGCGAAAGGCTTCTTGAAGGAAAAGACGTAACTCTGTGAGATGAATTAACAAAACACAGAGCAGTTTCTCAGAAAGCTTCTTTCCAGTTTTGAACGGAAGATATTTCCTTTTTCACCATAGCCCTCTATGGGCTTCCAAATATCCCTTTGCCAATTCCCCAAGAACAGCCTTAGCGAAAGGCTTCTTGAAGGGAAAGATGTAACTCTGTGAGATGAATTAACAGAACACAGAGCAGTTTCTCAGAAAGCTTCTTTCCAGTTTTGAACGGAAGATATTTCCTTTTTCACCATAGCCCTCTATGGGCTTCCAAATATACCTTTGCCAATTCCCCAAGAACAGCCTTAGCGAAAGGCTTCTTGAAGGGAAAGATGAAACTCTGTGAGATGAATTAACAGAACACAGAGCAGTTTCTCAGAAAGCTTCTTTCCAGTTTTGAACGGAAGATACTTCCTTTTTCTCCATAGCCCTCTATGGGCTTCCAAATATCCCTTTGCCAATTCCACAAGAACAGCCTTAGCGAAGGGCTTCTTGAAGGGAAAGATGTAACTCTGTGAGATGAATTAACAGAACACAGAGCAGTTTCTCAGAAAGCTTCTTTCCAGTTTTGAACGGAAGATATTTCCTTTTTCACCATAGCCCTCTATGGGCTTCCAAATATCCCTTTGCCAATTCCACAAGAACAGCCTTAGCGAAAGGCTTCTTGAAGGGAAAGATGTAACTCTGTGAGGTGAATTAACAGAACACAGAGCAGTTTCTCAGAAAGCTTCTTTCCAGTTTTGAACGGAAGATATTTCCTTTTTTACCATAGCCCTCTATGGGCTTCCAAATATCCCTTTGCCAATTCCACAAGAACAGCCTTAGCGAAAGGCTTCTTGAAGGGAAAGATGTAACTCTGTGAGATGAATTAACAGAACACAGAGCAGTTTCTCAGAAAGCTTCTTTCCAGTTTTGAACGGAAGATATTTCCTTTTTCACCATAGCCCTCTATGGGCTTCCAAATATCCCTTTGCCAATTCCACAAGAACAGCCTTAGCGAAAGGCTTCTTGAAGGGAAAGATGTAACTCTGTGAGATGAATTAACAGAACACAGAGCAGTTTCTCAGAAAGCTTCTTTCCAGTTTTGAACGGAAGATATTTCCTTTTTCACCATAGCCCTCTATGAGCTTCCAAATATCCCTTTGCCAATCCAACAAGAACAGCCTTAGCGAAAGGCTTCTTGAAGGGAAAGACGTAACTCTGTGAGATGAATTAACAGAACACAGAGCAGTTTCTCAGAAAGCTTCTTTCCAGTTTTGAACGGAAGATATTTCCTTTTTCACCATAGCCCCCTATGGGTTTCCAAATATCCCTTTGCCAATTCCCCAAGAACAGCCTTAGCGAAAGACTTCTTGAAGGGAAAGATGTAACTCTGTGAGATGAATTAACAGAACACAGAGCACTTTTTCAGAAAGCTTCTTTCCAGTTTTGAACGGAAGATATTTCCTTTTTCACCATAGCCCTCTATGGGCTTCCAAATATCCCTTTGCCAATTCCAAAAGAACAGCCTTAGCGAAAGGCTTCTTGAAGGAAAAGACGTAACTCTGTGAGATGAATTAACAAAACACAGAGCAGTTTCTCAGAAAGCTTCTTTCCAGTTTTGAACGGAAGATATTTCCTTTTTCACCATAGCCCTCTATGGGCTTCCAAATATCCCTTTGCCAATTCCCCAAGAACAGCCTTAGCGAAAGGCTTCTTGAAGGGAAAGATGTAACTCTGTGAGATGAATTAACAGAACACAGAGCAGTTACTCAGAAAGCTTCTTTCCAGTTTTGAACGGAAGATATTTCCTTTTTCACCATAGCCCTCTATGGGCTTCCAAATATACCTTTGCCAATTCCCCAAGAACAGCCTTAGCGAAAGGCTTCTTGAAGGGAAAGATGAAACTCTGTGAGATGAATTAACAGAACACAGAGCAGTTTCTCAGAAAGCTTCTTTCCAGTTTTGAACGGAAGATACTTCCTTTTTCTCCATAGCCCTCTATGGGCTTCCAAATATCCCTTTGCCAATTCCACAAGAACAGCCTTAGCGAAGGGCTTCTTGAAGGGAAAGATGTAACTCTGTGAGATGAATTAACAGAACACAGAGCAGTTTCTCAGAAAGCTTCTTTCCAGTTTTGAACGGAAGATATTTCCTTTTTCACCATAGCCCTCTATGGGCTTCCAAATATCCCTTTGCCAATTCCACAAGAACAGCCTTAGCGAAAGGCTTCTTGAAGGGAAAGATGTAACTCTGTGAGGTGAATTAACAGAACACAGAGCAGTTTCTCAGAAAGCTTCTTTCCAGTTTTGAACGGAAGATATTTCCTTTTTTACCATAGCCCTCTATGGGCTTCCAAATATCCCTTTGCCAATTCCACAAGAACAGCCTTAGCGAAAGGCTTCTTGAAGGGAAAGATGTAACTCTGTGAGGTGAATTAACAGAACACAGAGCAGTTTCTCAGAAAGCTTCTTTCCAGTTTTGAACGGAAGATATTTCCTTTTTTACCATAGCCCTCTATGGGCTTCCAAATATCCCTTTGCCAATTCCACAAGAACAGCCTTAGCGAAAGGCTTCTTGAAGGGAAAGATGTAACTCTGTGAGATGAATTAACAGAACACAGAGCAGTTTCTCAGAAAGCTTCTTTCCAGTTTTGAACGGAAGATATTTCCTTTTTCACCATAGCCCTCTATGGGCTTCCAAATATCCCTTTGCCAATTCCACAAGAACAGCCTTAGCGAAAGGCTTCTTGAAGGGAAAGATGTAACTCTGTGAGATGAATTAACAGAACACAGAGCAGTTTCTCAGAAAGCTTCTTTCCAGTTTTGAACGGAAGATATTTCCTTTTTCACCATAGCCCTCTATGAGCTTCCAAATATCCCTTTGCCAATCCAACAAGAACAGCCTTAGCGAAAGGCTTCTTGAAGGGAAAGACGTAACTCTGTGAGATGAATTAACAGAACACAGAGCAGTTTCTCAGAAAGCTTCTTTCCAGTTTTGAACGGAAGATATTTCCTTTTTCACCATAGCCCCCTATGGGTTTCCAAATATCCCTTTGCCAATTCCCCAAGAACAGCCTTAGCGAAAGACTTCTTGAAGGGAAAGATGTAACTCTGTGAGATGAATTAACAGAACACAGAGCAGTTTCTCAGAAAGCTTCTTTCCAGTTTTGAACGGAAGATATTTCCTTTTTCACCATAGCCCTCTATGGGCTTCCAAATATCCCTTTGCCAATTCCACAAGAACAGCCTTAGCGAAAGGCTTCTTGAAGGGAAAGACGTAACTCTTTGAGATGAATTAACAGAACACAGAGCAGTTTCTCAGAAAGCTTCTTTCCAGTTTTGAACGGAAGATATTTCCTTTTTCACCATAGCCCTCTATGGGTTTCCAAATATCCCTTTGCCAATTCCCCAAGAACAGCCTTAGCGAAGGACTTCTTGAAGGGAAAGATGTAACTCTGTGAGATGAATTAACAGAACACAGAGCAGTTTCTCAGAAAGCTTCTTTCCAGTTTTGAACGGAAGATATTTCCTTTTTCACCATAGCCCTCTATGGGCTTCCAAATATCCCTTTGCCAATTCCACAAGAACAGCCTTATCGAAAGGCTTCTTGAAGGGAAAGATGTAACTCTGTGAGATGAATTAACAGAACACAGAGCAGTTTCTCAGAAAGCTTCTTTACAGTTTTGAACGGAAGGTAATTCCTTTTTCACCATAGCCCTCTATGGGCTTCCAAATATCCCTTTGCCAATTCCACAAGAACAGCCTTAGCGAAAGGCTTCTTGAAGGGAAAGATGTAACTCTGTGAGATGAATTAACAGAACACAGAGCAGTTTCTCAGAAAGCTTCTTTCCAGTTTTGAACGGAAGATATTTCAATTTTCACCATAGCCCTCTATGGGCTTCCAAATATCCCTTTGCCAATTCCACAAGAACAGCCTTAGCGAAAGGCTTCTTGAAGGGAAAGATGTAACTCTGTGAGATGAATTAACAGAACACAGAGCAGTTTCTCAGAAAGCTTCTTTCCAGTTTTGAACGGAAGATATTTCCTTTTTCACCATAGCCCTCTATGGGCTTCCAAATATACCTTTGCCAATTCCCCAAGAACAGCCTTAGCGAAAGGCTTCTTGAAGGGAAAGATGAAACTCTGTGAGATGAATTAACAGAACACAGAGCAGTTTCTCAGAAAGCTTCTTTCCAGTTTTGAACGGAAGATACTTCCTTTTTCTCCATAGCCCTCTATGGGCTTCCAAATATCCCTTTGCCAATTCCACAAGAACAGCCTTAGCGAAGGGCTTCTTGAAGGGAAAGATGTAACTCTGTGAGATGAATTAACAGAACACAGAGCAGTTTCTCAGAAAGCTTCTTTCCAGTTTTGAACGGAAGATATTTCCTTTTTCACCATAGCCCTCTATGGGCTTCCAAATATCCCTTTGCCAATTCCACAAGAACAGCCTTAGCGAAAGGCTTCTTGAAGGGAAAGATGTAACTCTGTGAGGTGAATTAACAGAACACAGAGCAGTTTCTCAGAAAGCTTCTTTGCAGTTTTGAACGGAAGATATTTCCTTTTTTACCATAGCCCTCTATGGGCTTCCAAATATCCCTTTGCCAATACCACAAGAACAGCCTTAGCGAAAGGCTTCTTGAAGGGAAAGATGTAACTCTGTGAGATGAATTAACAGAACACAGAGCAGTTTCTCAGAAAGCTTCTTTCCAGTTTTGAACGGAAGATATTTCCTTTTTCACCATAGCCCTCTATGGGCTTCCAAATATCCCTTTGCCAATTCCACAAGAACAGCCTTAGCGAAAGGCTTCTTGAAGGGAAAGATGTAACTCTGTGAGATGAATTAACAGAACACAGAGCAGTTTCTCAGAAAGCTTCTTTCCAGTTTTGAACGGAAGATATTTCCTTTTTCACCATAGCCCTCTATGAGCTTCCAAATATCCCTTTGCCAATCCAACAAGAACAGCCTTAGCGAAAGGCTTCTTGAAGGGAAAGACGTAACTCTGTGAGATGAATTAACAGAACACAGAGCAGTTTCTCAGAAAGCTTCTTTCCAGTTTTGAACGGAAGATATTTCCTTTTTCACCATAGCCCCCTATGGGTTTCCAAATATCCCTTTGCCAATTCCCCAAGAACAGCCTTAGCGAAAGACTTCTTGAAGGGAAAGATGTAACTCTGTGAGATGAATTAACAGAACACAGAGCACTTTTTCAGAAAGCTTCTTTCCAGTTTTGAACGGAAGATATTTCCTTTTTCACCATAGCCCTCTATGGGCTTCCAAATATCCCTTTGCCAATTCCAAAAGAACAGCCTTAGCGAAAGGCTTCTTGAAGGAAAAGACGTAACTCTGTGAGATGAATTAACAAAACACAGAGCAGTTTCTCAGAAAGCTTCTTTCCAGTTTTGAACGGAAGATATTTCCCCTTTCACCATAGCCCTCTATGGGCTTCCAAATATCCCTTTGCCAATTCCCCAAGAACAGCCTTAGCGAAAGGCTTCTTGAAGGGAAAGATGTAACTCTGTGAGATGAATTAACAGAACACAGAGCAGTTTCTCAGAAAGCTTCTTTCCAGTTTTGAACGGAAGATATTTCCTTTTTCACCATAGCCCTCTATGGGCTTCCAAATATACCTTTGCCAATTCCCCAAGAACAGCCTTAGCGAAAGGCTTCTTGAAGGGAAAGATGAAACTCTGTGAGATGAATTAACAGAACACAGAGCAGTTTCTCAGAAAGCTTCTTTCCAGTTTTGAACGGAAGATACTTCCTTTTTCTCCATAGCCCTCTATGGGCTTCCAAATATCCCTTTGCCAATTCCACAAGAACAGCCTTAGCGAAGGGCTTCTTGAAGGGAAAGATGTAACTCTGTGAGATGAATTAACAGAACACAGAGCAGTTTCTCAGAAAGCTTCTTTCCAGTTTTGAACGGAAGATATTTCCTTTTTCACCATAGCCCTCTATGGGCTTCCAAATATCCCTTTGCCAATTCCACAAGAACAGCCTTAGCGAAAGGCTTCTTGAAGGGAAAGATGTAACTCTGTGAGGTGAATTAACAGAACACAGAGCAGTTTCTCAGAAAGCTTCTTTCCAGTTTTGAACGGAAGATATTTCCTTTTTTACCATAGCCCTCTATGGGCTTCCAAATATCCCTTTGCCAATTCCACAAGAACAGCCTTAGCGAAAGGCTTCTTGAAGGGAAAGATGTAACTCTGTGAGATGAATTAACAGAACACAGAGCAGTTTCTCAGAAAGCTTCTTTCCAGTTTTGAACGGAAGATATTTCCTTTTTCACCATAGCCCTCTATGGGCTTCCAAATATCCCTTTGCCAATTCCACAAGAACAGCCTTAGCGAAAGGCTTCTTGAAGGGAAAGATGTAACTCTGTGAGATGAATTAACAGAACACAGAGCAGTTTCTCAGAAAGCTTCTTTCCAGTTTTGAACGGAAGATATTTCCTTTTTCACCATAGCCCTCTATGAGCTTCCAAATATCCCTTTGCCAATCCAACAAGAACAGCCTTAGCGAAAGGCTTCTTGAAGGGAAAGACGTAACTCTGTGAGATGAATTAACAGAACACAGAGCAGTTTCTCAGAAAGCTTCTTTCCAGTTTTGAACGGAAGATATTTCCTTTTTCACCATAGCCCCCTATGGGTTTCCAAATATCCCTTTGCCAATTCCCCAAGAACAGCCTTAGCGAAAGACTTCTTGAAGGGAAAGATGTAACTCTGTGAGATGAATTAACAGAACACAGAGCAGTTTCTCAGAAAGCTTCTTTCCAGTTTTGAACGGAAGATATTTCCTTTTTCACCATAGCCCTCTATGGGCTTCCAAATATCCCTTTGCCAATTCCACAAGAACAGCCTTAGCGAAAGGCTTCTTGAAGGGAAAGATGTAACTCTGTGAGATGAATTAACAGAACACAGAGCAGTTTCTCAGAAAGCTTCTTTCCAGTTTTGAACGGAAGATATTTCCTTTTTCACCTTAGCCCTCTATGGGCTTCCAAATATCCCTTTGCCAATTCCACAAGAACAGCCTTAGCGAAAGGCTTCTTGAAGGGAAAGATGTAACTCTGTGAGATGAATTAACAGAACACAGAGCAGTTTCTCAGAAAGCTTCTTTTCAGTTTTGAACGGAAGATATTTCCTTTTCCACCATAGCCCTCTACGGGCTTCCAAATATCCCTTTGCCAATTCCACAAGAACAGCCTTAGCGAAAGACTTCTTGAAGGGAAAGATGTAACTCTGTGAGATGAATTATCAGAACACAGAGCAGTTTCTCAGAAAGCTTCTTTCCAGTTTTGAACGGAAGATATTTCGTTTTTCACCAAAGAACTCTATGGGCTTCCAAATATCCCTTTGCCAATTCCACAAGAACAGCCTTAGCGAAAGGCTTCTTGAAGGGAAAGATGTAACTCTGTGAGATGAATTAACAGAACACAGAGCAGTTTCTCAGAAAGCTTCTTTCCAGTTTTGAACGGAAGATATTTCCTTTTTCACCATAGCCCCCTATGGGCTTCCAAATATCCCTTTGCCAATTCCCCAAGAACAGCCTTAGCGAAAGACTTCTTGAAGGGAAAGATGTAACTCTGTGAGATGAATTAACAGAACACACAGCAGTTTCTCAGAAAGCTTCTTTCCAGTTTTGAACGGAAGATATTTCCTTTTTCACCATAGCCCCCTATGGGCTTCCAAATATCCCTTTGCCAATTCCACAAGAACAGCCTTAGCGAAAGGCTTCTTGAAGGGAAAGATGTAACTCTGTGAGATGAATTAACAGAACACAGAGCAGTTTCTCAGAAAGCTTCTTTCCAGTTTTGAACGGAAGATATTTCCTTTTTCACCATAGCCCTCTATGGGCTTCCAAATATCCCTTTGCCAATTCCACAAGAACAGCCTTAGCGAAAGGCTTCTTGAAGGGAAAGATGTAACTCTGTGAGATGAATTAACAGAACACAGAGCAGTTTCTCAGAAAGCTTCTTTCCAGTTTTGAACGGAAGATATTTCCTTTTTCACCATAGCCCTCTATGAGCTTCCAAATATCCCTTTGCCAATTCCACAAGAACAGCCTCAGCGAAAGGCTTCTTGAAGGGAAAGACGTAACTCTTTGAGATGAATTAACAGAACACAGAGCAGTTTCTCACAAAGCTTCTTTCCAGTTTTGAACGGAAGATATTTCCTTTTTCACCATAGCCCTCTATGGGTTTCCAAATATCCCTTTGCCAATTCCCCAAGAACAGCCTTAGCGATGGACTTCTTGAAGGGAAAGATGTAACTCTGTGAGATGAATTAACAGAACACAGAGCAGTTTCTCAGAAAGCTTCTTTCCAGTTTTGAACGGAAGATATTTCCTTTTTCACCATAGCCCTCTATGGGCTTCCAAATATCCCTTTGCCAATTCCACAAGAACAGCCTTATCGAAAGGCTTCTTGAAGGGAAAGATGTAACTCTGTGAGATGAATTAACAGAACACAGAGCAGTTTCTCAGAAAGCTTCTTTACAGTTTTGAACGGAAGGTAATTCCTTTTTCACCATAGCCCTCTATGGGCTTCCAAATATCCCTTTGCCAATTCCACAAGAACAGCCTTAGCGAAAGGCTTCTTGAAGGGAAAGATGTAACTCTGTGAGATGAATTAACAGAACACAGAGCAGTTTCTCAGAAAGCTTCTTTCCAGTTTTGAACGGAAGATATTTCAATTTTCACCATAGCCCTCTATGGGCTTCCAAATATCCCTTTGCCAATTCCACAAGAACAGCCTTAGCGAAAGGCTTCTTGAAGGGAAAGATGTAACTCTGTGAGATGAATTAACAGAACACAGAGCAGTTTCTCAGAAAGCTTCTTTCCAGTTTTGAACGGAAGATATTTCCTTTTTCACCATAGCCCTCTATGAGCTTCCAAATATCCCTTTGCCAATCCCACAAGAACAGCCTTAGCGAAAGGCTTCTTGAAGGGAAAGACGTAACTCTGTGAGATGAATTAACAGAACACAGAGCAGTTTCTCAGAAAGCTTCTTTCCAGTTTTGAACGGAAGATATTTCAATTTTCACCATAGCCCTCAATGGGCTTCCAAATATCCCTTTGCCAATTCCACAAGAACAGCCTTAGCGAAAGGCTTCTTGAAGGGAAAGATGTAACTCTGTGAGATGAATTAACAGAACACAGAGCAGTTTCTCAGAAAGCTTCTTTCCAGTTTTGAACGGAAGATATTTCTTTTTTCACCATAGCCCTCTATGGGCTTCCAAATATCCCTTTGCCAATTGCACAAGAACAGCCTTAGCGAAAGGCTTCTTGAAGGGAAAGATGTAACTCTCTGAGATGAATTAACAGAACACACAGCAGTTTCTCAGAAAGCTTCTTTCCAGTTTTGAACGGAAGATATTTCCTTTTTCACCATAGCCTTCTATGGGCTTCCAAATATCCCTTTGCCAATTCCACAAGAACAGCCTTAGCGAAAGGCTTCTTGAAGGGAAAGATGTAACTCTGTGAGATGTATTAACAGAACACAGAGCACTTTTTCAGAAAGCTTCTTTCCAGTTTTGAACGGAAGATATTTCCTTTTTCACCATAGCCCTCTATGGGCTTCCAAATATCCCTTTGCCAATTCCACAAGAACAGCCTTAGCGAAAGGCTTCTTGAAGGGAAAGATGTAACTCTGTGAGATGAATTAACAGAACACAGAGCAGTTTCTCAGAAAGCTTCTTTCCAGTTTTCAACGGAAGATATTTCCTTTTTCACCATAGCCCTCTATGGGCTTCCAAATATCCCTTTGCCAATTCCACAAGAACAGCCTTAGCGAAAGGCTTCTTGAAGGGAAAGATGTAACTCTGTGAGATGAATTAACAGAACACAGAGCAGTTTCTCAGAAAGCTTCTTTCCAGTTTTGAACGGAAGATATTTCCTTTTTTACCATAGCCCTCTATGGGCTTCCAAATATCCCTTTGCCAATTCCACAAGAACAGACTTAGCGAAAGGCTTCTTGAAGGGAAAGATGTAACTCTGTGAGATGAATTAACAGAACACAGAGCAGTTTCTCAGAAAGCTTCTTTCCAGTTTTGAACGGAAGATATTTCCTTTTTCACCATAGCCCTCTATGAGCTTCCAAATATCCCTTTCCCAATCCCACAAGAACAGCCTTAGCGAAAGGCTTCTTGAAGGGAAAGACGTAACTCTATGAGATGAATTAACAGAACACAGAGCAGTTTCTCAGAAAGCTTCTTTCCAGTTTTGAACGGAAGATATTTCCTTTTTCACCATAGCCCCCTATGGGTTTCCAAATATCCCTTTGCCAATTCCCCAAGAACAGCCTTAGCGAAAGACTTCTTGAAGGGAAAGATGTAACTCTGTGAGATGAATTAACAGAACACAGAGCAGTTTCTCAGAAAGCTTCTTTCCAGTTTTGAACGGAAGATATTTCCTTTTTCACCATAGCCCCCTATGGGCTGCCAAATATCCGTTTGCCAATTCCACAAGAACAGCCTTAGCGAAAGGCTTCTTGAAGGGAAAGATGTAACTCTGTGAGATGAATTAACAGAACACAGAGCAGTTTCTCAGAAAGCTTCTTTCCAGTTTTGAACGGAAGATATTTCCTTTTTCACCATAGCCCTCTATGGGCTTCCAAATATCCCTTTGCCAATTCCACAAGAACAGCCTTAGCGAAAGGCTTCTTGAAGGGAAAGATGTAACTCTGAAATGAAATAACAGAACACAGAGCAGTTTCTCAGAAGGCTTCTTTCCAGTTTTGAACGGAAGATATTTCCTTTTTCACCTTAGCCCTCTATGGGCTTCCAAATATCCCTTTGCCAATTCCACAAGAACAGCCTTAGCGAAAGGCTTCTTGAAGGGAAAGATGTAACTCTGTGAGATGAATTAACAGAACACAGAGCAGTTTCTCAGAAAGCTTCTTTTCAGTTTTGAACGGAAGATATTTCCTTTTCCACCGTAGCCCTCTACGGGCTTCCAAATATCCCTTTGCCAATTCCACAAGAACAGCCTTAGCGAAAGGCTTCTTGAAGGGAAAGATGTAACTCTGTGAGATGAATTAACAGAACACAGAGCAGTTTCTCAGAAAGCTTCTTTCCAGTTTTGAACGGAAGATATTTCGTTTTTCACCAAAGAACTCTATGGGCTTCCAAATATCCCTTTGCCAATTCCACAAGAACAGCCTTAGCGAAAGGCTTCTTGAAGTGAAAGATGTAACTCTGTGAGATGAATTAACAGAACACAGAGCAGTTTCTCAGAAAGCTTCTTTCCAGTTTTGAACGGAAGATATTTTCTTTTTCACCATAGCCCTCTATGGGCTTCCAAATATCCCTTTGCCAATTCCACAAGAACAGCCTTAGCTAAAGGCTTCTTGAAGGGAAAGATGTAACTCTGTGAGATGAAATAACAGAACACAGAGCAGTTTCTCAGAAAGCTTCTTTCCAGTTTTGAACGGAAGATATTTCCTTTTTCACCATAGCCCTCTATGGGCTTCCAAATATCCCTTTGCCAATTCCCCAAGAACAGCCTTAGCGAAAGGCTTCTTGAAGGGAAAGACGTAACTCTGTGAGATGAATTAACAGAACACAGAGCAGTTTCTCAGAAAGCTTCTTTCCAGTTTTGAACGGAAGATATTTCCTTTTTCATCATAGCCCTCTATGGGCATCCAAATATCCCTTTGCCAATTCCACAAGAACAGCCTTAGCGAAAGGCATCTTGAAGGGAAAGATGTAACTCTGTGAGATGAATTAACAGAACACAGAGCAGTTTCTCAGAAAGCTTCTTTCCAGTTTTGAATGGAAGATATTTCCTTTTTCACCATAGCCCTCTATGGGCTTCCAAATATCCCTTTGCCAATTCCACAAGAACAGCCTTAGCGAAAGACTTCTTGAAGGGAAAGATGTAACTCTGTGAGACGAATTAAGAGAACACAGAGCAGTTTCTCAGAAAGCTTCTTTCCAGTTTTTAACTTAAGATATTTCCTTTTTCACCATAGCCCTCTATGGGCTTCCAAATATCCCTTTGCCAATTCCACAAGAACAGCCTCAGCGAAAGGATTCTTGAAGGGAAAGATGTAACTCTGTGAGATGAATTAACAGAACACAGAGCAGTTTCTCAGAAAGCTTCTTTCCACTTTTGAACGGAAGATATTTCCTTTTTCACCATAGCCCACTATGGGCTTCCAAATATCCCTTTGCCAATTGCACAAGAACAGCCGTAGCGAAAGGCTTCTTGAAGGGAAAGATGTAACTCTCTGAGATGAATTAACAGAACACAGAGCAGTTTCTCAGAAAGCTTCTTTCCAGTTTTGAACGGAAGATATTTCCTTTTTCACCACAGCCCTCTAAGGGCTTCCAAATATCCCTTTGCCAATTCCACAAGAACAGCCTTAGCGAAAGGCTTCTTGAAGGGAAAGATGTAACTCTGAGAGATGAATTAACAGAACACAGAGCACTATTTCAGAAAGCTTCTTTCCAGTTTTGAACGGAAGATATTTCCTTTTTCACCATAGCCCTCTATGGGTTTCCAAATATCCCTTTGCCAATTCCAAAAGAACAGCCTTAGCGAAAGGCTTCTTGAAGGAAAAGACGTAACTCTGTGAGATGAATTAACAAAACACAGAGCAGTTTCTCAGAAAGCTTCTTTCCAGTTTTGAACGGAAGATATTTCCTTTTTCACCATAGCCCTCTATGGGCTTCCAAATATCCCTTTGCCAATTCCACAAGAACAGCCTTAGCGAAAGGCTTCTTGAAGGGAAAGATGTAACTCTGTGAGATGAATTAACAGAACACAGAGCAGTTTCTCAGAAAGCTTCTTTCCAGTTTTGAACGGAAGATATTACCTTTTTCACCATAGCCCTCTATGGGCTTCCAAATATACCTTTGCCAATTCCCCAAGAACAGCCTTAGCGAAAGGCTTCTTGAAGGGAAAGATGTAACTCTGTGAGATGAATTAACAGAACACAGAGCAGTTTCTCAGAAAGCTTCTTTCCAGTTTTGAACGGAAGATACTTCCTTTTTCTCCATAGCCCTCTATGGGCTTCCAAATATCCCTTTGCCAATTCCACAAGAACAGCCTTAGCGAAGGGCTTCTTGAAGGGAAAGATGTAACTCTGTGAGATGAATTAACAGAACACAGAGCAGTTTCTCAGAAAGCTTCTTTGCAGTTTTGAACGGAAGATATTTCCTTTCTCACCGTAGCCCTCTATGGGATTCCTAATATCCCTTTGCCAATTCCACAAGAACAGCCTTAGCGAAAGGCTTCTTGAAGGGAAAGATGTAACTCTGTGAGATGAATTAACAGAACACAGAGCAGTTTCTCAGAAAGCTTCTTTCCAGTTTTGAACGGAAGATATTTCCTTTTTCACCATAGCCCTCTATGGGCTTCCAAATATCCCTTTGCCAATTCCACAAGAACAGCCTTAGCGAAAGGCTTCTTGAAGGGAAAGATGTAACTCTGTGAGATGAATTAACAGAACACAGAGCAGTTTCTCAGAAAGCTTCTTTCCAGTTTTGAACGGAAGATATTTCCTTTTTCACCATAGCCCTCTATGGGCTTCCAAATATCCCTTTGCCAATTCCACAAGAACAGCCTTAGCGAAAGGCTTCTTGAAGGGAAAGATGTAACTCTGTGAGATGAATTAACAGAACACAGAGCAGTTTCTCAGAAAGCTTCTTTCCAGTTTTGAACGGAAGATATTTCCTTTTTAACCATAGCCCTCTATGGGCTTCCAAATATCCCTTTGCCAATTCCACAAGAACAGCCTCAGCGAAAGGATTCTTGAAGGGAAAGATGTAACTCTGTGAGATGAATTAACAGAACACAGAGCAGTTTCTCAGGAAGCTTCTTTCCACTTTTGAACGGAAGATATTTCCTTTTTCACCATAGCCCACTATGGGCTTCCAAATATCCCTTTGCCAATTGCACAAGAACAGCCTTAGCGAAAGGCTTCTTGAAGGGAAAGATGTAACTCTCTGAGATGAATTTACAGAACACAGAGCAGTTTCTCAGAAAGCTTCTTTCCAGTTTTGAACGGAAGATATTTCCTTTTTCACCATAGCCCTCTAAGGGCTTCCAAATATCCCTTTGCCAATTCCACAAGAACAGCCTTAGCGAAAGGCTTCTTGAAGGGAAAGATGTAACTCTGAGAGATGAATTAACAGAACACAGAGCACTTTTTCAGAAAGCTTCTTTCCAGTTTTGAACGGAAGATATTTCCTTTTTCACCATAGCCCTCTATGGGCTTCCAAATATCCCTTTGCCAATTCCAAAAGAACGGCCTTAGCGAAAGGCTTCTTGAAGGAAAAGACGTAACTCTGTGAGATGAATTAACAAAACACAGAGCAGTTTCTCAGAAAGCTTCTTTCCAGTTTTGAACGGAAGATATTTCCTTTTTCACCATAGCCCTCTATGGGCTTCCAAATATCCCTTTGCCAATTCCCCAAGAACAGCCTTAGCGAAAGGCTTCTTGAAGGGAAAGATGTAACTCTGTGAGATGAATTAACAGAACACAGAGCAGTTTCTCAGAAAGCTTCTTTCCAGTTTTGAACGGAAGATATTACCTTTTTCACCATAGCCCTCTATGGGCTTCCAAATATACCTTTGCCAATTCCCCAAGAACAGCCTTAGCGAAAGGCTTCTTGAAGGGAAAGATGTAACTCTGTGAGATGAATTAACAGAACACAGAGCAGTTTCTCAGAAAGCTTCTTTCCAGTTTTGAACGGAAGATACTTCCTTTTTCTCCATAGCCCTCTATGGGCTTCCAAATATCCCTTTGCCAATTCCACAAGAACAGCCTTAGCGAAGGGCTTCTTGAAGGGAAAGATGTAACTCTGTGAGATGAATTAACAGAACACAGAGCAGTTTCTCAGAAAGCTTCTTTCCAGTTTTGAACGGAAGATATTTCCTTTTTCACCATAGCCCTCTATGGGCTTCCAAATATCCCTTTGCCAATTCCACAAGAACAGCCTTAGCGAAAGGCTTCTTGAAGGGAAAGATGTAACTCTGTGAGATGAATTAACAGAACACAGAGCAGCTTCTCAGAAAGCTTCTTTCCAGTTTTGAACGGAAGATATTTCCTTTTTTACCATAGCCCTCTATGGGCTTCCAAATATCCCTTTGCCAATTCCACAAGAACAGCCTTAGCGAAAGGCTTCTTGAAGGGAAAGATGTAACTCTGTGAGATGAATTAACAGAACACAGAGCAGTTTCTCAGAAAGCTTCTTTCCAGTTTTGAACGGAAGATATTTCCTTTTTCACCATAGCCCTCTATGGGCTTCCAAATATCCCTTTGCCAATTCCACAAGAACAGCCTTAGCAAAAGGCTTCTTGAAGGGAAAGATGTAACTCTGAGAGATGAATTAACAGAACACAGAGCAGTTTCTCAGAAAGCTTCTTTCCAGTTTTGAACGGAAGATATTTCCTTTTTCACCATAGCCCTCTATGGGCTTCCAAATATCCCTTTGCCAATTCCACAAGAACAGCCTTAGCGAAAGGCTTCTTGAAGGGAAAGATGTAACTCTGTGAGATGAATTAACAGAACACAGAGCAGTTTCTCAGAAAGCTTCTTTCCAGTTTTGAACGGAAGATATTACCTTTTTCACCATAGCCCTCTATGGGCTTCCAAATATCCCTTTGCCAATTCCCCAAGAACAGCCTTAGCGAAAGGCTTCTTGAAGGGAAAGATGTAACTCTGAGAGATGAATTAACAGAACACAGAGCAGTTTCTCAGAAAGCTTCTTTCCAGTTTTGAACGGAAGATACTTCCTTTTTCTCCATAGCCCTCTATGGGCTTCCAAATATCCCTTTGCCAATTCCACAAGAACAGCCTTAGCGAAGGGCTTCTTGAAGGGAAAGATGTAACTCTGTGAGATGAATTAACAGAACATAGAGCAGTTTCTCAGAAAGCTTCTTTGCAGTTTTGAACGGAAGATATTTCCTTTCTCACCGTAGCCCTCTATGGATTCCTAATATCCCTTTGCCAATTCCACAAGAACAGCCTTAGCGAAAGGCTTCTTGAAGGGAAAGATGTAACTCTGTGAGATGAATTAACAGAACACAGAGCAGTTTCTCAGAAAGCTTCTTTCCAGTTTTGAACGGAAGATATTTCCTTTTTCACCATAGCCCTCTATGGGCTTCCAAATATCCCTTTGCCAATTCCACAAGAACAGCCTTAGCGAAAGGCTTCTTGAAGGGAAAGATGTAACTCTGTGAGATGAATTAACAGAACACAGAGCAGTTTCTCAGAAAGCTTCTTTCCAGTTTTCAACGGAAGATATTTCCTTTTTTACCATAGCCCTCTATGGGCTTCCAAATATCCCTAGCCAATTCCACAAGAACAGCCTTAGCGAAAGGCTTCTTGAAGGGAAAGATGTAACTCTGTGAGATGAATTAACAGAACACAGAGCAGTTTCTCAGAAAGCTTCTTTCCAGTTTTGAACGGAAGATATTTCCTTTTTCACCATAGCCCTCTATGGGCTTCCAAATATCCCTTTGCCAATTCCACAAGAACAGCCTTAGCGAAAGGCTTCTTGAAGGGAAAGATGTAACTCTGTGAGATGAATTAACAGAACACAGAGCAGTTTCTCAGAAAGCTTCTTTCCAGTTTTGAACGGAAGATATTACCTTTTTCACCATAGCCCTCTATGGGCTTCCAAATATCCCTTTGCCAATTCCCCAAGAACAGCCTTAGCGAAAGGCTTCTTGAAGGGAAAGATGTAACTCTGAGAGATGAATTAACAGAACACAGAGCAGTTTCTCAGAAAGCTTCTTTCCAGTTTTGAACGGAAGATACTTCCTTTTTCTCCATAGCCCTCTATGGGCTTCCAAATATCCCTTTGCCAATTCCACAAGAACAGCCTTAGCGAAGGGCTTCTTGAAGGGAAAGATGTAACTCTGTGAGATGAATTAACAGAACATAGAGCAGTTTCTCAGAAAGCTTCTTTGCAGTTTTGAACGGAAGATATTTCCTTTCTCACCGTAGCCCTCTATGGATTCCTAATATCCCTTTGCCAATTCCACAAGAACAGCCTTAGCGAAAGGCTTCTTGAAGGGAAAGATGTAACTCTGTGAGATGAATTAACAGAACACAGAGCAGTTTCTCAGAAAGCTTCTTTCCAGTTTTGAACGGAAGATATTTCCTTTTTCACCATAGCCCTCTATGGGCTTCCAAATATCCCTTTGCCAATTCCACAAGAACAGCCTTAGCGAAAGGCTTCTTGAAGGGAAAGATGTAACTCTGTGAGATGAATTAACAGAACACAGAGCAGTTTCTCAGAAAGCTTCTTTCCAGTTTTCAACGGAAGATATTTCCTTTTTTACCATAGCCCTCTATGGGCTTCCAAATATCCCTAGCCAATTCCACAAGAACAGCCTTAGCGAAAGGCTTCTTGAAGGGAAAGATGTAACTCTGTGAGATGAATTAACAGAACACAGAGCAGTTTCTCAGAAAGCTTCTTTCCAGTTTTGAACGGAAGATATTTCCTTTTTCACCATAGCCCTCTATGGGCTTCTAAATATCCCTTTGCCAATTCCACAAGAACAGCCTTAGCGAAAGGCTTCTTGAAGGGAAAGATGTAACTCTGTGAGATGAATTAACAGAACACAGAGCAGTTTCTCAGAAAGCTTCTTTCCAGTTTTGAACATAAGATATTTCCTTTTTCTCCATAGCCCTCTATGGGCTTCCAAATATCCCTTTGCCAATTCCACAAGAACAGCCTTAGCGAAGGGCTTCTTGAAGGGAAAGATGTAACTCTGTGAGATGAATTAACAGAACACAGAGCAGTTTCTCAGAAAGCTTCTTTGCAGTTTTGAACGGAAGATATTTCCTTTCTCACCGTAGCCCTCTATGGGATTCCTAATATCCCTTTGCCAATTCCACAAGAACAGCCTTAGCGAAAGGCTTCTTGAAGGGAAAGATGTAACTCTGTGAGATGAATTAACAGAACACAGAGCAGTTTCTCAGAAAGCTTCTTTGCAGTTTTGAACGGAAGATATTTCCTTTTTCACCATAGCCCTCTATGGGCTTCCAAATATCCCTTTGCCAATTCCACAAGAACAGCCTTAGCGAAAGGCTTCTTGAAGGGAAAGATGTAACTCTGTGAGATGAATTAACAGAACACAGAGCAGTTTCTCAGAAAGCTTCTTTCCAGTTTTGAACGGAAGATATTTCCTTTTTCACCATAGACCTCTATGGGCTTCCAAATATCCCTTTGCCAATTCCACAAGAACAGCCTTAGCGAAAGGCTTCTTGAAGGGAAAGATGTAACTCTGAGAGATGAATTAACAGAACACAGAGCAGTTTCTCAGAAAGCTTCTTTCCAGTTTTGAACGGAAGATATTTCCTTTTTCACCATAGCCCTCTATGGGCTTCCAAATATCCCTTTGCCAATTCCACAAGAACAGCCTTAGCGAAAGGCTTCTTGAAGGAAAAGACGTAACTCTGTGAGATGAATTAACAAAACACAGAGCAGTTTCTCAGAAAGCTTCTTTCCAGTTTTCAACGGAAGATATTTCCTTTTTCACCATAGCCCTCTATGGGCTTCCAAATATCCCTTTGCCAATTCCCCAAGAACAGCCTTAGCGAAAGGCTTCTTGAAGGGAAAGATGTAACTCTGTGAGATGAATTAACAGAACACAGAGCAGTTTCTCAGAAAGCTTCTTTCCAGTTTTGAACGGAAGATATTTCCTTTTTCACCATAGCCCTCTATGGGCTTCCAAATATCCCTTTGCCAATTCCACAAGAACAGCCTTAGCGAAAGGCTTCTTGAAGGGAAAGATGTAACTCTGTGAGATGAATTAACAGAACACAGAGCAGTTTCTCAGAAAGCTTCTTTCCAGTTTTGAACGGAAGATATTTCCTTTTTTACCATAGCCCTCTATGGGCTTCCAAATATCCCTTTGCCAATTCCACAAGAACAGCCTTAGCGAAAGGCTTCTTGAAGGGAAAGATGTAACTCTGTGAGATGAATTAACAGAACACAGAGCAGTTTCTCAGAAAGCTTCTTTCCAGTTTTGAACGGAAGATATTTCCTTTTTCACCATAGCCCTCTATGGGCTTCCAAATATCCCTTTGCCAATTCCCCAAGAACAGCCTTAGCGAAAGGCTTCTTGAAGGGAAAGATGTAACTCTGTGAGATGAATTAACAGAACACAGAGCAGTTTCTCAGAAAGCTTCTTTCCAGTTTTGAACGGAAGATATTACCTTTTTCACCATAGCCCTCTATGGGCTTCCAAATATACCTTTGCCAATTCCCCAAGAACAGCCTTAGCGAAAGGCTTCTTGAAGGGAAAGATGTAACTCTGTGAGATGAATTAACAGAACACAGAGCAGTTTCTCAGAAAGCTTCTTTCCAGTTTTGAACGGAAGATACTTCCTTTTTCTCCATAGCCCTCTATGGGCTTCCAAATATCCCTTTGCCAATTCCACAAGAACAGCCTTAGCGAAGGGCTTCTTGAAGGGAAAGATGTAACTCTGTGAGATGAATTAACAGAACACAGAGCAGTTTCTCAGAAAGCTTCTTTCCAGTTTTGAACGGAAGATATTACCTTTTTCACCATAGCCCTCTATGGGCTTCCAAATATACCTTTGCCAATTCCCCAAGAAGAGCCTTAGCGAAAGGCTTCTTGAAGGGAAAGATGTAACTCTGTGAGATGAATTAACAGAACACAGAGCAGTTTCTCAGAAAGCTTCTTTCCAGTTTTGAACGGAAGATACTTCCTTTTTCTCCATAGCCCTCTATGGGCTTCCAAATATCCCTTTGCCAATTCCACAAGAACAGCCTTAGCGAAGGGCTTCTTGAAGGGAAAGATGTAACTCTGTGAGATGAATTAACAGAACACAGAGCAGTTTCTCAGAAAGCTTCTTTCCAGTTTTGAACGGAAGATATTTCCTTTCTCACCGTAGCCCTCTATGGGATTCCTAATATCCCTTTGCCAATTCCACAAGAACAGCCTTAGCGAAAGGCTTCTTGAAGGGAAAGATGTAACTCTGTGAGATGAATTAACAGAACACAGAGCAGTTTCTCAGAAAGCTTCTTTGCAGTTTTGAACGGAAGATATTTCCTTTTTCACCATAGCCCTCTATGGGCTTCCAAATATCCCTTTGCCAATTCCACAAGAACAGCCTTAGCGAAAGGCTTCTTGAAGGGAAAGATGTAACTCTGTGAGATGAATTAACAGAACACAGAGCAGTTTCTCAGAAAGCTTCTTTCCAGTTTTGAACGGAAGATATTTCCTTTTTCACCATAGCCCTCTATGGGCTTCCAAATATCCCTTTGCCAATTCCACAAGAACAGCCTTAGCGAAAGGCCTCTAGAAGGGAAAGATGTAACTCTGTGAGATGAATTAACAGAACACAGAGCAGTTTCTCAGAAAGCTTCTTTCCAGTTTTGAACGGAAGATATTTCCTTTTTCTCCATAGCCCTCTATGGGCTTCCAAATATCCCTTTGCCAATTCCACAAGAACAGCCTTAGCGAAAGGCTTCTTGAAGGGAAAGATGTAACTCTGTGAGATGAATTAACAGAACACAGAGCAGTTTCTCAGAAAGCTTCTTTCCAGTTTTGAACGGAAGATATTTCCTTTTTCACCATAGCCCTCTATGGGCTTCCAAATATCCCTTTGCCAATTCCACAAGAACAGCCTTAGCGAAAGGCTTCTTGAAGGGAAAGATGTAACTCTGTGAGATGAATTAACAGAACACAGAGCAGTTTCTCAGAAAGCTTCTTTCCAGTTTTGAACATAAGATATTTCCTTTTTCTCCATAGCCCTCTATGGGCTTCCAAATATCCCTTTGCCAATTCCACAAGAACAGCCTTAGCGAAGGGCTTCTTGAAGGGAAAGATGTAACTCTGTGAGATGAATTAACAGAACACAGAGCAGTTTCTCAGAAAGCTTCTTTGCAGTTTTGAACGGAAGGTATTTCCTTTCTCACCGTAGCCCTCTATGGGATTCCTAATATCCCTTTGCCAATTCCACAAGAACAGCCTTAGCGAAAGGCTTCTTGAAGGGAAAGATGTAACTCTGTGAGATGAATTAACAGAACACAGAGCAGTTTCTCAGAAAGCTTCTTTGCAGTTTTGAACGGAAGATATTTCCTTTTTCACCATAGCCCTCTATGGGCTTCCAAATATCCCTTTGCCAATTCCACAAGAACAGCCTTAGCGAAAGGCTTCTTGAAGGGAAAGATGTAACTCTGTGAGATGAATTAACAGAACACAGAGCAGTTTCTCAGAAAGCTTCTTTCCAGTTTTGAACGGAAGATATTTCCTTTTTCACCATAGCCCTCTATGGGCTTCCAAATATCCCTTTGCCAATTCCACAAGAACAGCCTTAGCGAAAGGCTTCTTGAAGGGAAAGATGTAACTCTGTGAGATGAATTAACAGAACACAGAGCAGTTTCTCAGAAAGCTTCTTTCCAGTTTTGAACGGAAGATATTTCCTTTTTCTCCATAGCCCTCTATGGGCTTCCAAATATCCCTTTGCCAATTCCACAAGAACAGCCTTAGCGAAGGGCTTCTTGAAGGGAAAGATGTAACTCTGTGAGATGAATTAACAGAACACAGAGCAGTTTCTCAGAAAGCTTCTTTGCAGTTTTGAACGGAAGATATTTCCTTTCTCACCGTAGCCCTCTATGGGATTCCTAATATCCCTTTGCCAATTCCACAAGAACAGCCTTAGCGAAAGGCTTCTTGAAGGGAAAGATGTAACTCTGTGAGATGAATTAACAGAACACAGAGCAGTTTCTCAGAAAGCTTCTTTCCAGTTTTGAACGGAAGATATTTCCTTTTTCACCATAGCCCTCTATGGGCTTCCAAATATCCCTTTGCCAATTCCACAAGAACAGCCTTAGCGAAAGGCTTCTTGAAGGGAAAGATGTAACTCTGAGAGATGAATTAACAGAACACAGAGCAGTTTCTCAGAAAGCTTCTTTCCAGTTTTGAACGGAAGATATTTCCTTTTTCACCATAGCCCTCTATGGGCTTCCAAATATCCCTTTGCCAATTCCACAAGAACAGCCTTAGCGAAAGGCTTCTTGAAGGAAAAGACGTAACTCTGTGAGATGAATTAACAAAACACAGAGCAGTTTCTCAGAAAGCTTCTTTCCAGTTTTCAACGGAAGATATTTCCTTTTTCACCATAGCCCTCTATGGGCTTCCAAATATCCCTTTGCCAATTCCCCAAGAACAGCCTTAGCGAAAGGCTTCTTGAAGGGAAAGATGTAACTCTGTGAGATGAATTAACAGAACACAGAGCAGTTTCTCAGAAAGCTTCTTTCCAGTTTTGAACGGAAGATATTTCCTTTTTCACCATAGCCCTCTATGGGCTTCCAAATATCCCTTTGCCAATTCCACAAGAACAGCCTTAGCGAAAGGCTTCTTGAAGGGAAAGATGTAACTCTGTGAGATGAATTAACAGAACACAGAGCAGTTTCTCAGAAAGCTTCTTTCCAGTTTTGAACGGAAGATATTACCTTTTTCACCATAGCCCTCTATGGGCTTCCAAATATACCTTTGCCAATTCCCCAAGAACAGCCTTAGCGAAAGGCTTCTTGAAGGGAAAGATGTAACTCTGTGAGATGAATTAACAGAACACAGAGCAGTTTCTCAGAAAGCTTCTTTCCAGTTTTGAACGGAAGATACTTCCTTTTTCTCCATAGCCCTCTATGGGCTTCCAAATATCCCTTTGCCAATTCCACAAGAACAGCCTTAGCGAAGGGCTTCTTGAAGGGAAAGATGTAACTCTGTGAGATGAATTAACAGAACACAGAGCAGTTTCTCAGAAAGCTTCTTTGCAGTTTTGAACGGAAGATATTTCCTTTCTCACCGTAGCCCTCTATGGGATTCCTAATATCCCTTTGCCAATTCCACAAGAACAGCCTTAGCGAAAGGCTTCTTGAAGGGAAAGATGTAACTCTGTGAGATGAATTAACAGAACACAGAGCAGTTTCTCAGAAAGCTTCTTTCCAGTTTTGAACGGAAGATATTTCCTTTTTCACCATAGCCCTCTATGGGCTTCCAAATATCCCTTTGCCAATTCCACAAGAACAGCCTTAGCGAAAGGCTTCTTGAAGGGAAAGATGTAACTCTGTGAGATGAATTAACAGAACACAGAGCAGTTTCTCAGAAAGCTTCTTTCCAGTTTTGAACGGAAGATATTTCCTTTTTTACCATAGCCCTCTATGGGCTTCCAAATATCCCTTTGCCAATTCCACAAGAACAGCCTTAGCGAAAGGCTTCTTGAAGGGAAAGATGTAACTCTGTGAGATGAATTAACAGAACACAGAGCAGTTTCTCAGAAAGCTTCTTTCCAGTTTTGAACAGAAGATATTTCCTTTTTCACCATAGCCCTCTATGGGCTTCCAAATATCCCTTTGCCAATTCCACAAGAACAGCCTTAGCGAAAGGCCTCTTGAAGGGAAAGATGTAACTCTGTGAGATGAATTAACAGAACACAGAGCAGTTTCTCAGAAGGCTTCTTTCCAGTTTTGAACGGAAGATATTTCCTTTTTCTCCATAGCCCTCTATGGGCTTCCAAATATCCCTTTGCCAATTGCACAAGAACAGCCTTAGCGAAGGGCTTCTTGAAGGGAAAGATGTAACTCTGTGAGATGAATTAACAGAACACAGAGCAGTTTCTCAGAAAGCTTCTTTGCAGTTTTGAACGGAAGATATTTCCTTTCTCACCGTAGCCCTCTATGGGATTCCTAATATCCCTTTGCCAATTCCCCAAGAACAGCCTTAGCGAAAGGCTTCTTGAAGGGAAAGATGTAACTCTGTGAGATGAATTAACAGAACACAGAGCAGTTTCTCAGAAAGCTTCTTTCCAGTTTTGAACGGAAGATATTTCCTTTTTCACCATAGCCCTCTATGGGCTTCCAAATATCCCTTTGCCAATTCCACAAGAACAGCCTTAGCGAAAGGCTTCTTGAAGGGAAAGATGTAACTCTGTGAGATGAATTAACAGAACACAGAGCAGTTTCTCAGAAAGCTTCTTTCCAGTTTTGAACGGAAGATATTACCTTTTTCACCATAGCCCTCTATGGGCTTCCAAATATCCCTTTGCCAATTCCACAAGAACAGCCTTAGCGAAAGGCTTCTTGAAGGGAAAGATGTAACTCTGTGAGATGAATTAACAGAACACAGAGCAGTTTCTCAGAAAGCTTCTTTCCAGTTTTGAACGGAAGATATTTCCTTTTTCACCATAGCCCTCTATGGGCTTCCAAATATCCCCTTGCCAATTCCACAAGAACAGCCTTAGCGAAAGGATTCTTGAAGGGAAAGATGTAACTCTGTGAGATGAATTAACAGAACACAGAGCAGTTTCTCAGAAAGCTTCTTTCCACTTTTGAACGGAAGATATTTCCTTTTTCACCATAGCCCACTATGGGCTTCCAAATATCCCTTTGCCAATTGCACAAGAACAGCCTTAGCGAAAGGCTTCTTGAAGGGAAAGATGTAACTCTCTGAGATGAATTAACAGAACACAGAGCAGTTTCTCAGAAAGCTTCTTTCCAGTTTTGAACGGAAGATATTTCCTTTTTCACCATAGCCCTCTATGGGCTTCCAAATATCCCTTTGCCAATTCCACAAGAACAGCCTTAGCGAAAGGCTTCTTGAAGGAAAAGACGTAACTCTGTGAGATGAATTAACAAAACACAGAGCAGTTTCTCAGAAAGCTTCTTTCCAGTTTTGAACGGAAGATATTTCCTTTTTCACCATAGCCCTCTATGGGCTTCCAAATATCCCTTTGCCAATTCCCCAAGAACAGCCTTAGCGAAAGGCTTCTTGAAGGGAAAGATGTAACTCTGTGAGATGAATTAACAGAACACAGAGCAGTTTCTCAGAAAGCTTCTTTCCAGTTTTGAACGGAAGATATTTCCTTTTTCACCATAGCCCTCTATGGGCTTCCAAATATCCCTTTGCCAATTCCACAAGAACAGCCTTAGCGAAAGGCTTCTTCAAGGGAAAGATGTAACTCTGTGAGATGAATTAACAGAACACAGAGCAGTTTCTCAGAAAGCTTCTTTCCAGTTTTGAACGGAAGATATTTCCTTTTTCACCATAGCCCTCTATGGGCTTCCAAATATCCCTTTGCCAATTCCACAAGAACAGCCTTAGCGAAAGGATTCTTGAAGGGAAAGATGTAACTCTGTGAGATGAATTAACAGAACACAGAGCAGTTTCTCAGAAAGCTTCTTTCCACTTTTGAACGGAAGATATTTCCTTTTTCACCATAGTCCACTATGGGCTTCCAAATATCCCTTTGCCAATTGCACAAGAACAGCCTTAGCGAAAGGCTTCTTGAAGGGAAAGATGTAACTCTCTGAGATGAATTAACAGAACACAGAGCAGTTTCTCAGAAAGCTTCTTTCCAGTTTTGAACGGAAGATATTTCCTTTTTCACCATAGCCCTCTATGGGCTTCCAAATATCCCTTTGCCAATTCCACAAGAACAGCCTTAGCGAAAGGCTTCTTGAAGGAAAAGACGTAACTCTGTGAGATGAATTAACAAAACACAGAGCAGTTTCTCAGAAAGCTTCTTTCCAGTTTTGAACGGAAGATATTTCCTTTTTCACCATAGCCCTCTATGGGCTTCCAAATATCCCTTTGCCAATTCCCCAAGAACAGCCTTAGCGAAAGGCTTCTTGAAGGGAAAGATGTAACTCTGTGAGATGAATTAACAGAACACAGAGCAGTTTCTCAGAAAGCTTCTTTCCAGTTTTGAACGGAAGATATTTCCTTTTTCACCATAGCCCTCTATGGGCTTCCAAATATCCCTTTGCCAATTCCACAAGAACAGCCTTAGCGAAAGGCTTCTTGAAGGGAAAGATGTAACTCTGTGAGATGAATTAACAGAACACAAAGCAGTTTCTCAGAAAGCTTCTTTCCAGTTTTGAACGGAAGATATTTCCTTTTTCTCCATAGCCCTCTATGGGCTTCCAAATATCCCTTTGCCAATTCCACAAGAACAGCCTTAGCGAAGGGCTTCTTGAAGGGAAAGATGTAACTCTGTGAGATGAATTAACAGAACACAGAGCAGTTTCTCAGAAAGCTTCTTTGCAGTTTTGAACGGAAGATATTTCCTTTCTCACCGTAGCCCTCTATGGGATTCCTAATATCCCTTTGCCAATTCCACAAGAACAGCCTTAGCGAAAGGCTTCTTGAAGGGAAAGATGTAACTCTGTGAGATGAATTAACAGAACACAGAGCAGTTTCTCAGAAAGCTTCTTTGCAGTTTTGAACGGAAGATATTTCCTTTTTCACCATAGCCCTCTATGGGCTTCCAAATATCCCTTTGCCAATTCCACAAGAACAGCCTTAGCGAAAGGCTTCTTGAAGGGAAAGATGTAACTCTGTGAGATGAATTAACAGAACACAGAGCAGTTTCTCAGAAAGCTTCTTTCCAGTTTTGAACGGAAGATATTTCCTTTTTCACCATAGCCCTCTATGGGCTTCCAAATATCCCTTTGCCAATTCCACAAGAACAGCCTTAGCGAAAGGCTTCTTGAAGGGAAAGATGTAACTCTGTGAGATGAATTAACAGAACACAGAGCAGTTTCTCAGAAAGCTTCTTTACAGTTTTGAACGGAAGATATTTCCTTTTTCACCATAGCCCCCTATGGGCTTCCAAATATCCCTTTGCCAATTCCCCAAGAACAGCCTTAGAAACGACTTCTTGAAGGGAAAGATGTAACTCTGTGTGATGAATTAACAGAACACACAGCAGTTTCTCAGAAAGCTTCTTACCAGTTTTGAACGGAAGATATTTCCTTTTTCACCATAGCCCCCTATGGGTTTCCAAATATCCCTTTGCCAATTCCACAAGAACAGCCTTAGCGAAAGGCTTCTTGAAGGGAAAGATGTAACTCTGTGAGATGAATTAACAGAACACAGAGCAGTTTCTCAGAAAGCTTCTTTCCGGTTTTGAACGGAAGATATTTCCTTTTTCACCATAGCCCTCTATGGGCTTCCAAATATCCCTTTGCCAATTCCACAAGAGCAGCCTTAGCGAAAGGCTTCTTGAAGGGAAAGACGTAACACTGTGAGATGAATTAACAGAACACAGAGCAGTTTCTCAGAAAGCTTCTTTCCAGTTTTGAACGGAAGATATTTCCTTTTTCACCATAGCCCTCTATGGGCTTCCAAATATCCCTTTGCCAATTCCACAAGAACAGCCTTAGCGAAAGGCTTCTTGAAGGGAAAGACGTAACTCTGTGAGATGAATTAACAGAACACAGAGCAGTTTCTCAGAAAGCTTCTTTCCAGTTTTGAACGGAAGATATTTCCTTTTTCACCATAGCCCTCTATGGGTTTCCAAATATCCCTTTGCCAATTCCCCAAGAACAGCCTTAGCGAAAAGCTTCTTGAAGGGAAAGATGTAACTCTGTGAGATGAAATAACAGAACACAGAGTAGTTTCTCAGAAAACTTCTTTCCAGTTTTGAACGGAAGATACTTCCTTTTTCACCATAGCCCTCTATGGGCTTCAAAATATCCCTTTGCCAATTCCCCAAGAACAGCCTTAGCGAAAGGCGTCTTGAAGGGAAAGACGTAACTCTGTGAGATGAATTAACAGAACACAGAGCAGTTTCTCAGAAAGCTTCTTTCCAGTTTTGAACGGAAGATATTTCCTTTTTCACCATAGCCCTCTATGGGCTTCCAAATATCCCTTTGCCAATTGCACAAGAACAGCCTTAGCGAAAGGCATCTTGAAGGGAAAGATGTAACTCTGTGAGATGAATTAACAGAACACAGAGCAGTTTCTCAGAAAGCTTCTTTTCAGTTTTGAACGGAAGATATTTCCTTTTTTAACCATAGCCCTCTATGGGCTTCCAAATATCCCTTTGCCAATTCCACAAGAACAGCCTTAGCGAAAGACTTCTTGAAGGTAAAGGTGTAACTCTGTGAGACGAATTAAGAGAACACAGAGCAGTTTCTCAGAAAGCTTCTTTCCAGTTTTTAACTTAAGATATTTCCTTTTTCACCATAGCCCTCTATGGGCTTCCAAATATCCCTTTGCCAATTCCACAAGAACAGCCTTAGCGAAAGGCTTCTTGAAGGGAAAGATGTAACTCTGTGAGATGAATTAACAGAACACAGAGCAGTTTCTCAGAAAGCTTCTTTCCAGTTTTGAACGGAAGATATTTCGTTTTTCACCAAAGAACTCTATGCGCTTCCAAATATCCCTTTGAAAATTCCACAAGAACAGCCTTAGCGAAAGGCTTCTTGAAGGGAAAGATGTAACTCTGTGAGATGAATTAACAGAACACAGAGCAGTTTCTCAGAAAGCTTCTTTCCAGTTTTGAACGGAAGATATTTCCTTTTTCACCATAGCCCTCTATGGGCTTCCAAATATCCCTTTGCCAATTCCACAAGAACAGCCTTAGCGAAAGGCTTCTTGAAGGGAAAGACGTAACTCTGTGAGATGAATTAACAGAACACAGAGCAGTTTCTCAGAAAGCTTCTTTCCAGTTTTGAACGGAAGATATTTCCTTTTTCACCGTAGACCTCTATGGGTTTCCAAATATCCCTTTGCCAATTCCCCAAGAACAGCCTTAGCGAAAAGCTTCTTGAAGGGAAAGATGTAACTCTGTGAGATGAATTAACAGAACACAGAGCAGTTTCTCAGAAAGCTTCTTTCCAGTTTTGAACGGAAGATATTTCCTTTTTCACCATAGCCCACTATGGGCTTCCAAATATCCCTTTGCCAATTCCACAAGAACAGCCTTAGCTAAAGGCTTCTTGAAGGGAAAGATGTAACTCTGTGAGATGAAATAACAGAACACAGAGCAGTTTCTCAGAAAGCTTCTTTCCAGTTTTGAACGGAAGATACTTCCTTTTTCACCATAGCCCTCTATGGGCTTCAAAATATCCCTTTGCCAATTCCCCAAGAACAGCCTTAGCGAAAGGCGTCTTGAAGGGAAAGACGTAACTCTGTGAGATGAATTAACAGAACACAGAGCAGTTTCTCAGAAAGCTTCTTTCCAGTTTTGAACGGAATATATTTCCTTTTTCACCATAGCCCTCTATGGGCTTCCAAATATCCCTTTGCCAATTGCACAAGAACAGCCTTAGCGAAAGGCATCTTGAAGGGAAAGATGTAACTCTATGAGATGAATTAACAGAACACAGAGCAGTTTCTCAGAAAGCTTCTTTCCAGTTTTGAACGGAAGATATTTCCTTTTTTAACCATAGCCCTCTATGGGCTTCCAAATATCCCTTTGCCAATTCCACAAGAACAGCCTTAGCGAAAGACTTCTTGAAGGGAAAGATGTAACTCTGTGAGACGAATTAAGAGAACACAGAGCAGTTTCTCAGAAAGCTTCTTTCCAGTTTTTAACTTAAGATATTTCCTTTTTCACCATAGCCCTCTATGGGCTTCCAAATATCCCTTTGCCATTCCACAAGAACAGCCTCAGCGAAAGGATTCTTGAAGGGAAAGATGTAACTCTGTGAGATGAATTAACAGAACACAGAGCAGTTTCTCAGAAAGCTTCTTTCCAGTTTTGAACGGAAGATATTTCCTTTTTCACCATAGCCCTCTATGGGCTTCCAAATATCCCTTTGCCAATTCCACAAGAACAGCCTTAGCGAAAGGCTTCTTGAAGGGAAAGATGTAACTCTCTGAGATGAATTAACAGAACACAGAGCAGTTTCTCAGAAAGCTTCTTTCCAGTTTTGAACGGAAGATATTTCCTTTTTCACCATAGCCCTCTATGGGCTTCCAAATATCCCTTTGCCAATTCCACAAGAACAGCCTTAGCGAAAGGCATCTTGAAGGGAAAGATGTAATTCTGTGAGATGAAGTAACAGAACACAGAGCAGTTTTTCAGAAAGCTTCTTTGGAGTTTTGAACGGAAGATATTTCCTTTCTCACCGTATCCCTCTATGGGCTTCCAAATATCCCTATGCCAATTCCCCAAGAACAGCCTTAGCGAAAGGCTTCTTGAAGGGAAAGATGTAACTCTGTGAGATGAATTAACAGAACACAGAGCAGTTTCTCAGAAAGCTTCTTTCCAGTTTTGAACGGAAGATATTTCCTTTTTCACCATAGCCCTCTATGGGCTTCCAAATATCCCTTTGCCAATTCCACAAGAACAGCCTTAGCGAAAGGCTTCTTGAAGGGAAAGATGAAACTCTGTGAGATGAATTCACAGAACACAGAGCAGTTTCTCAGAAAGCTTCTTTCCGGTTTTGAACGGAAGATATTTCCTTTTTCACCATAGCCCTCTATGGGCTTCCAAATATCCCTTTGCCAATTCCACAAGAACAGCCTTAGCGAAAGGCTTCTTGAAGGGAAAGACGTAACTCTGTGAGATGAATTAACAGAACACAGAGCAGTTTCTCGGAAAGCTTCTTTCCAGTTTTGAACGGAAGATATTTCCTTTTTCACCATAGCCCTCTATGGGCTTCCAAATATCCCTTTGCCAATTCCACAAGAACAGCCTTAGCGAAAGGCTTCTTGAAGGGAAAGATGTAAATCTGTGAGATGAATTAACAGAACACAGAGCAGTTTTTCAGAAAGCTTCTTTGCAGTTTTGAACGGAAGATATTTCCTTTCTCACCGTATCCCTCTATGGGCTTCCAAATATCCCTATGCCAATTCCACAAGAACAGCCTTAGCGAAAGGCTTCTTGAAGGGAAAGATGTAACTCTGTGAGATGAATTAACAGAACACAGAGCAGTTTCTCAGAAAGCTTCTTTCCAGTTTTGAACGGAAGATATTTCCTTTTTCACCATAGCCCTCTATGAGCTTCCAAATATCCCTTTGCCAATTCCACAAGAACAGCCTTAGCGAAAGGCTTCTTGAAGGGAAAGACGTAACTCTGTGAGATGAATTAACAGAACACAGAGCAGTTTCTCAGAAAGCTTCTTTCCAGTTTTGAACGGAAGATATTTCCTTTTTCACCATAGCCCCCTATGGGCTTCCAAGTATCCCTTTGCCAATTCCCCAAGAACAGCCTTAGCGAAAGACTTCTTGAAGGGAAAGATGTAACTCTGTGAGATGAATTAACAGAACACACAGCAGTTTCTCAGAAAGCTTCTTTCCAGTTTTGAACGGAAGATATTTCCTTTTTCACCATAGCCCCCTATGGGCTTCCAAATATCCCTTTGCCAATTCCACAAGAACAGCCTTAGCGAAAGGCTTCTTGAAGGGAAAGATGTAAGTCTGTGAGATGAATTAACAGAACACAGAGCAGTTTCTCAGAAAGCTTCTTTCCAGTTTTGAACGGAAGATATTTCCTTTTTCACCATAGCCCTCTATGGGCTTCCAAATATCCCTTTGCCAATTCCACAAGAACAGCCTTAGCGAAAGGCTTCTTGAAGGGAAAGATGTAACTCTGTGAGATGAATTAACAGAACACAGAGCAGTTTCTCAGAAAGCTTCTTTCCAGTTTTGAACGGAAGATATTTCCTTTTTCACCATAGCCCTCTATGGGCTTCCAAATATCCCTTTGCCAATTCCACAAGAACAGCCTTAGCGAAGGTCTTCTTGAAGGGAAAGATGTAATTCTGTGAGATGAATAAACAGAACACAGAGCAGTTTTTCAGAAAGCTTCTTTGGAGTTTTGAACGGAAGATATTTCCTTTCTCACCGTATCCCTCTATGGGCTTCCAAATATCCCTATGCCAATTCCCCAAGAACAGCCTTAGCGAAAGGCTTCTTGAAGGGAAAGATGTAACTCTGTGAGATGAATTAACAGAACACAGAGCAGTTTCTCAGAAAGCTTCTTTCCAGTTTTGAACGGAAGATATTTCCTTTTTCACCATAGCCCTCTATGGGCTTCCAAATATCCCTTTGCCAATTCCACAAGAACAGCCTTAGAGAAAGGCTTCTTGAAGGGAAAGATGTAACTCTGTGAGATGAATTAACAGAACACAGAGCAGTTTCTCAGAAAGCTTCTTTCCGGTTTTGAACGGAAGATATTTCCTTTTTCACCATAGCCCTCTATGGGCTTACAAATATCCCTTTGCCAATTCCACAAGAACAGCCTTAGCGAAAGGCTTCTTGAAGGGAAAGACGTAACTCTGTGAGATGAATTAACAGAACACAGAGCAGTTTCGCAGAAAGCTTCTTTCCAGTTTTGAACGGAAGATATTTCCTCTTTCACCATAGCCCTCTATGGGCTTCCAAATATCCCTTTGCCAATTGCACAAGAACAGCCTTAGCGAAAGGCTTCTTGAAGGGAAAGATGTAACTCTGTGAGATGAATTAACAGAACACAGAGCAGTTTTTCAGAAAGCTTCTTTGCAGTTTTGAACGGAAGATATTTCCTTTCTCACCGTATCCCTCTATGGGCTTCCAAATATCCCTATGCCAATTCCACAAGAACAGCCTTAGCGAAAGGCTTCTTGAAGGGAAAGATGTAACTCTGTGAGATGAATTCACAGAACACAGAGCAGTTTCTCAGAAAGCTTCTTTCCAGTTTTGAACGGAAGATATTTCCTTTTTCACCATAGCCCTCTATGAGCTTCCAAATATCCCTTTGCCAATTGCACAAGAACAGCCTTAGCGAAAGGCTTCTTGAAGGGAAAGATGTAACTCTGTGAGATGAATTAACAGAACACAGAGCAGTTTCTCAGAAAGCTTCTTTCCAGTTTTGAACGGAAGATATTTCCTTTTTCACCATAGCCCCCTATGGGCTTCCAAATATCCCTTTGCCAATTCCCCAAGAACAGCCTTAGCGAAAGACTTCTTGAAGGGAAAGATGTAACTCTGTGAGATGAATTAACAGAACACACAGCAGTTTCTCAGAAAGCTTCTTACCAGTTTTGAACGGAAGATATTTCCTTTTTCACCATAGCCCCCTATGGGCTTCCAAATATCCCTTTGCCAATTCCACAAGAACAGCCTTAGCGAAAGGCTTCTTGAAGGGAAAGATGTAACTCTGTGAGATGAATTCACAGAACACAGAGCAGTTTCTCAGAAAGCTTCTTTCCAGTTTTGAACGGAAGATATTTCCTTTTTCACCATAGCCCTCTATTGGCTTCCAAATATCCCTTTGCCAATTCCACAAGAACAGCCTTAGCGAAAGGCTTCTTGAAGGGAAAGATGTAACTCTGTGAGATGAATTAACAGAACACAGAGCAGTTTCTCAGAAAGCTTCTTTCCAGTTTTGAACGGAAGATATTTCCTTTTTCACCATAGACCTCTATGGGCTTCCAAATATCCCTTTGCCAATTCCACAAGAACAGCCTTAGCGAAAGGCTTCTTGAAGGGAAAGACGTAACTCTGTGAGATGAATTAACAGAACACAGAGCAGTTTCTCAGAAAGCTTCTTTCCAGTTTTGAACGGAAGATATTTGCTTTTTCACCATAGCCCTCTATGGGTTTCCAAATATCCCTTTGCCAATTCCCCAAGAACAGCCTTAGCGAAAAGCTTCTTGAAGGGAAAGATGTAACTCTGTGAGATGAATTAACAGAACACAGAGCAGTTTCTCAGAAAGCTTCTTTCCAGTTTTGAACGGAAGATATATCCTTTTTCACCATAGCCCTCTATGGGCTTCCAAATATCCCTTTGCCAATTCCACAAGAACAGCCTTAGCGAAAGGCTTCTTGAAGGGAAAGATGTAACTCTGTGAGATGAATTAACAGAACACAGAGCAGTTTTTCAGAAAGCTTCTTTGCAGTTTTGAACGGAAGATATTTCCTTTCTCACCGTATCCCTCTATGGGCTTCCAAATATCCCTATGCCAATTCCACAAGAACAGCCTTAGCGAAAGGCTTCTTGAAGGGAAAGATGTAACTCTGTGATATGAATTAACAGAACACAGAGCAGTTTCTCAGAAAGCTTCTTTCCAGTTTTGAACGGAAGATATTTCCTTTTTCACCATAGCCCTCTATGAGCTTCCAAATATCCCTTTGCCAATTCCACAAGAACAGCCTTAGCGAAAGGCTTCTTGAAGGGAAAGACGTAACTCTGTGAGATGAATTAACAGAACACAGAGCAGTTTCTCAGAAAGCTTCTTTCCAGTTTTGAACGGAAGATATTTCCTTTTTCACCATAGCCCCCTATGGGCTTCCAAATATCCCTTTGCCAATTCCCCAAGAACAGCCTTAGCGAAAGACTTCTTGAAGGGAAAGATGTAACTCTGTGAGATGAATTAACAGAACACACAGCAGTTTCTCAGAAAGCTTCTTTCCAGTTTTGAACGGAAGATAATTCCTTTTTCACCATAGCCCCCTATGGGCTTCCAAATATCCCTTTGCCAATTCCACAAGAACAGCCTTAGCGAAAGGCTTCTTGAAGGGAAAGATGTAACTCTGTGAGATGAATTAACAGAACACAGAGCAGTTTCTCAGAAAGCTTCTTTCCAGTTTTGAACGGAAGATATTTCCTTTTTCACCATAGCCCTCTATGGGCTTCCAAATATCCCTTTGCCAATTCCACAAGAACAGCCTTAGCGAAAGGCTTCTTGAAGGGAAAGATGTAACTCTGTGAGATGAATTAATAGAACACAGAGCAGTTTCTCAGAAAGCTTCTTTCCAGTTTTGAACGGAAGATATTTCCTTTTTCACCATAGCCCTCTATGGGCTTCCAAATATCCCTTTGCCAATTCCACAAGAACAGCCTTAGCGAAGGTCTTCTTGAAGGGAAAGATGTAATTCTGTGAGATGAATTAACAGAACACAGAGCAGTTTTTCAGAAAGCTTCTTTGGAGTTTTGAACGGAAGATATTTCCTTTCTCACCGTATCCCTCTATGGGCTTCCAAATATCCCTATGCCAATTCCCCAAGAACAGCCTTAGCGAAAGGCTTCTTGAAGGGAAAGATGTACCTCTGTGAGATGAATTAACAGAACACAGAGCAGTTTCTCAGAAAGCTTCTTTCCAGTTTTGAACGGAAGATATTTCCTTTTTCACCATAGCCCTCTATGGGCTTCCAAATATCCCTTTGCCAATTCCACAAGAACAGCCTTAGCGAAAGGCTTCTTGAAGGGAAAATTGTAACTCTGTGAGATGAATTAACAGAACACAGAGAAGTTTCTCAGAAAGCTTCTTTCCGGTTTTGAACGGAAGATATTTCCTTTTTCACCATAGCCCTCTATGGGCTTCCAAATATCCCTTTGCCAATTCCACAAGAACAGCCTTAGCGAAAGGCTTCTTGAAGGGAAAGACGTAACTCTGTGAGATGAATTAACAGAACACGGAGCAGTTTCTCAGAAAGCTTCTTTCCAGTTTTGAACGGAAGATATTTCCTTTTTCACCATAGCCCTCTATGGGCTTCCAAATATCCCTTTGCCAATTGCACAAGAACAGCCTTAGCGAAAGGCTTCTTGAAGGGAAAGATGTAACTCTGTGAGATGAATTAACAGAACACAGAGCAGTTTTTCAGAAAGCTTCTTTGCAGTTTTGAACGGAAGATATTTCCTTTCTCACCGTATCCCTCTATGGGCTTCCAAATATCCCTATGCCAATTCCACAAGAACAGCCTTAGCGAAAGGCTTCTTGAAGGGAAAGATGTAACTCTGTGAGATGAATTAACAGAACACAGAGCAGTTTCTCAGAAAGCTTCTTTCCAGTTTTGAACGGAAGATATTTCCTTTTTCACCACAGCCCTCTATGAGCTTCCAAATATCCCTTTGCCAATTCCACAAGAACAGCCTTAGCGAAAGGCTTCTTGAAGGGAAAGACGTAACTCTGTGAGATGAATTAACAGAACACAGAGCAGTTTCTCAGAAAGCTTCTTTACAGTTTTGAACGGAAGATATTTCCTTTTTCACCATAGCCCCCTATGGGCTTCCAAATATCCCTTTGCCAATTCCCCAAGAACAGCCTTAGAAACGACTTCTTGAAGGGAAAGATGTAACTCTGTGAGATGAATTAACAGAACACAGAGCAGTTTCTCAGAAAGCTTCTTTTCAGTTTTGAACGGAAGATATTTCCTTTTCCACCATAGCCCTCTACGGGCTTCCAAATATCCCTTTGCCAATTCCACAAGAACAGCCTTAGCGAAAGGCTTCTTGAAGGGAAAGATGTAACTCTGTGAGATGAATTAACAGAACACAGAGCAGTTTCTCAGAAAGCTTCTTTCCAGTTTTGAACGGAAGATATTTCGTTTTTCACCAAAGAACTCTATGCGCTTCCAAATATCCCTTTGAAAATTCCACAAGAACAGCCTTAGCGAAAGGCTTCTTGAAGGGAAAGATGTAACTCTGTGAGATGAATTAACAGAACACAGAGCAGTTTCTCAGAAAGCTTCTTTCCAGTTTTGAACGGAAGATATTTCCTTTTTCACCATAGCCCTCTATGGGCTTCCAAATATCCCTTTGCCAATTCCACAAGAACAGCCTTAGCGAAAGGCTTCTTGAAGGGAAAGACGTAACTCTGTGAGATGAATTAACAGAACACAGAGCAGTTTCTCAGAAAGCTTCTTTCCAGTTTTGAACGGAAGATATTTCCTTTTTCACCATAGCCCTCTATGGGTTTCCAAATATCCCTTTGCCAATTCCCCAAGAACAGCCTTAGCGAAAAGCTTCTTGAAGGGAAAGATGTAACTCTGTGAGATGAATTAACAGAACACAGAGCAGTTTCTCAGAAAGCTTCTTTCCAGTTTTGAACGGAAGATATTTTCTTTTTCACCATAGCCCTCTATGGTCTTCGAAATATCCCATTGCCAATTCCACAAGAACAGCCTTAGCGAAAGGCTTCTTGAAGGGAAAGATGTAACTCTGTGAGATGAATTAACAGAACACAGAGCAGTTTCTCAGAAAGCTTCTTTCCAGTTTTGAACGGAAGATATTTCCTTTTTCACCATAGCCCTCTATGGGCTTCCAAATATCCCTTTGCCAATTCCACAAGAACAGCCTTAGCTAAAGGCTTCTTGAAGGGAAAGATGTAACTCTGTGAGATGAAATAACAGAACACAGAGCAGTTTCTCAGAAAGCTTCTTTCCAGTTTTGAACGGAAGATACTTCCTTTTTCACCATAGCCCTCTATGGGCTTCAAAATATCCCTTTGCCAATTCCCCAAGAACAGCCTTAGCGAAAGGCGTCTTGAAGGGAAAGACGTAACTCTGTGAGATGAATTAACAGAACACAGAGCAGTTTCTCAGAAAGCTTCTTTCCAGTTTTGAACGGAATATATTTCCTTTTTCACCATAGCCCTCTATGGGCTTCCAAATATCCCTTTGCCAATTGCACAAGAACAGCCTTAGCGAAAGGCATCTTGAAGGGAAAGATGTAACTCTATGAGATGAATTAACAGAACACAGAGCAGTTTCTCAGAAAGCTTCTTTCCAGTTTTGAACGGAAGATATTTCCTTTTTTAACCATAGCCCTCTATGGGCTTCCAAATATCCCTTTGCCAATTCCACAAGAACAGCCTTAGCGAAAGACTTCTTGAAGGGAAAGATGTAACTCTGTGAGACGAATTAAGAGAACACAGAGCAGTTTCTCAGAAAGCTTCTTTCCAGTTTTTAACTTAAGATATTTCCTTTTTCACCATAGCCCTCTATGGGCTTCCAAATATCCCTTTGCCATTCCACAAGAACAGCCTCAGCGAAAGGATTCTTGAAGGGAAAGATGTAACTCTGTGAGATGAATTAACAGAACACAGAGCAGTTTCTCAGAAAGCTTCTTTCCAGTTTTGAACGGAAGATATTTCCTTTTTCACCATAGCCCTCTATGGGCTTCCAAATATCCCTTTGCCAATTCCACAAGAACAGCCTTAGCGAAAGGCTTCTTGAAGGGAAAGATGTAACTCTCTGAGATGAATTAACAGAACACAGAGCAGTTTCTCAGAAAGCTTCTTTCCAGTTTTTAACTTAAGATATTTCCTTTTTCACCATAGCCCTCTATGGGCTTCCAAATATCCCTTTGCCAATTCCACAAGAACAGCCTCAGCGAAAGGATTCTTGAAGGGAAAGATGTAACTCTGTGAGATGAATTAACAGAACACAGAGCAGTTTCTCAGAAAGCTTCTTTCCAGTTTTGAACGGAAGATATTTCCTTTTTCACCATAGCCCTCTATGGGCTTCCAAATATCCCTTTGCCAATTGCACAAGAACAGCCTTAGCGAAAGGCTTCTTGAAGGGAAAGATGTAACTCTGTGAGATGAATTAACAGAACACAGAGCAGTTTCTCAGAAAGCTTCTTTCCAGTTTTGAACGGAAGATATTTCCTTTTTCACCATAGCCCTCTATGGGCTTCCAAATATCCCTTTGCCAATTCCACAAGAACAGCCTTAGCGAAAGGCTTCTTGAAGGGAAAGATGTAACTCTGTGAGATGAATTAACAGAACACAGAGCAGTTTCTCAGAAAGCTTCTTTCCAGTTTTGAACGGAAGATATTTCCTTTTTCACCATAGCCCTCTATGGGCTTCCAAATATCCCTTTGCCAATTCCACAGGAACAGCCTTAGCGAAAGGCTTCTTGAAGGGAAAGACGTAACTCTGTGAGATGAATTAACAGAACACAGAGCAGTTTCTCAGAAAGCTTCTTTCCAGTTTTGAACGGAAGATATTTCCTTTTTCACCATAGCCCTGTATGGGCTTCCAAATATCCCTTTGCCAATTCCACAAGAACAGCCTTAGCTAAAGGCTTCTTGAAGGGAAAGATGTAACTCTGTGAGATGAAATAACAGAACACAGAGCAGTTTCTCAGAAAGCTTGTTTCTAGTTTTGAACGGAAGATACTTCCTTTTTCACCATAGCCCTCTATGGGCTTCAAAATATCCCTTTGCCAATTCCACAAGAACAGCCTTAGCGAAAGGCGTCTTGAAGGGAAAGACGTAACTCTGTGAGATGAATTAACAGAACACAGAGCAGTTTCTCAGAAAGCTTCTTTCCAGTTTTGAACGGAAGATATTTCCTTTTTCACCATAGCCCTCTATGGGCTTCCAAATATCCCTTTGCCAATTGCACAAGAACAGCCTTAGCGAAAGGCATCTTGAAGGGAAAGATGTAACTCTGTGAGATGAATTAACAGAACACAGAGCAGTTTCTCAGAAAGCTTCTTTCCAGTTTTGAACGGAAGATATTTCCTTTTTTAACCATAGCCCTCTATGGGCTTCCAAATATCCCTTTGCCAATTCCACAAGAACAGCCTTAGCGAAAGACTTCTTGAAGGGAAAGGTGTAACTCTGTGAGACGAATTAAGAGAACACAGAGCAGTTTCTCAGAAAGCTTCTTTCCAGTTTTTAACTTAAGATATTTCCTTTTTCACCATAGCCCTCTATGGGCTTCCAAATATCCCTTTGCCAATTCCACAAGAACAGCCTCAGCGAAAGGATTCTTGAAGGGAAAGATGTAACTCTGTGAGATGAATTAACAGAACACAGAGCAGTTTCTCAGAAAGCTTCTTTCCAGTTTTGAACGGAAGATATTTCCTTTTTCACCATAGCCCTCTATGGGCTTCCAAATATCCCTTTGCCAATTGCACAAGAACAGCCTTAGCGAAAGGCTTCTTGAAGGGAAAGATGTAACTCTGTGAGATGAATTAACAGAACACAGAGCAGTTTCTCAGAAAGCTTCTTTCCAGTTTTGAACGGAAGATATTTCCTTTTTCACCATAGCCCTCTATGGGCTTCCAAATATCCCTTTGCCATTCCACAAGAACAGCCTCAGCGAAAGGCTTCTTGAAGGGAAAGATGTAACTCTGTGAGATGAATTAACAGAACACAGAGCAGTTTCTCAGAAAGCTTCTTTCCAGTTTTGAACGGAAGATATTTCCTTTTTTACCATAGCCCTCTATGGTCTTCCAAATATCCCTTTGCCAATTCCAGAAGAACAGCCTTAGCGAAAGGCTTCTTGAAGGGAAAGATGTAACTCTGTGAGATGAATTAACAGAACACAGAGCAGTTTCTCAGAAAGCTTCTTTCCAGTTTTGAACGGAAGATATTTCCTTTTTCACTATAGCCCTCTATGGGCTTCCAAATATCCCTTTTCCAATTCCACAAGAACAGCCTTAGCGAAAGGCTTCTTGAAGGGAAAGATGTAACTCTGTGAGATGAATTAACAGAACACAGAGCAGTTTCTCAGAAAGCTTCTTTCCAGTTTTGAACGGAAGGTATTTCCTTTTTCACCATAGCCCTCTATGGGCTTCCAAATATCCCTTTGCCAATTGCACAAGAACAGCCTTAGCGAAAGGCTTCTTGAAGGGAAAGATGTAACTCTCTGAGATGAATTAACAGAACACAGAGCAGTTTCTCAGAAACCTTCTTTCCAGTTTTGAACGGAAGATATTTCCTTTTTCACCATAGCCCTCTAAGGGCTTCCAAATATCCCTTTGCCAATTCCACAAGAACAGCCTTAGCGAAAGGCTTCTTGAAGGGAAAGATGTAACTCTGAGAGATGAATTAACAGAACACAGAGCACTTTTTCAGAAAGCTTCTTTTCAGTTTTGAACGGAAGATATTTCCTTTTTCACCATAGCCCTCTATGGGCTTCCAAATATCCCTTTGCCGATTCCCAAAGAACAGCCGTAGCGAAAGGCTTCTTGAAGGAAAAGACGTAACTCTGTGAGATGAATTAACAAAACACAGAGCAGTTTCTCAGAAAGCTTCTTTCCAGTTTTGAACGGAAGATATTTCCTTTTTCACCATAGCCCTCTATGGGCTTCCAAATATCCCTTTGCCAATTCCCCAAGAACAGCCATAGCGAAAGGCTTCTTGAAGGGAAAGATGTAACTCTGTGAGATGAATTAACAGAACACAGAGCAGTTTCTCAGAAAGCTTCTTTCCAGTTTTGAACGGAAGATATTACCTTTTTCACCATAGCCCTCTATGGGCTTCCAAATATCCCTTTGCCAATTCCCCAAGAACAGCCTTAGCGAAAGGCTTCTTGAAGGGAAAGATGTAACTCTGTGAGATGAATTAACAGAACACAGAGCAGTTTCTCAGAAAGCTTCTTTCCAGTTTTGAACGGAAGATACTTCCTTTATCTCCATAGCCCTCTATGGGCTTCCAAATATCCCTTTGCCAATTCCACAAGAACAGCCTTAGCGAAGGGCTTCTTGAAGGGAAAGATGTAACTCTGTGAGATGAATTAACAGAACACAGAGCAGTTTCTCAGAAAGCTTCTTTGCAGTTTTGAACGGAAGATATTTCCTTTCTCACCGTAGCCCTCTATGGGATTCCTAATATCCCTTTTCCAATTCCACAAGAACAGCCTTAGCGAAAGGCTTCTTGAAGGGAAAGATGTAACTCTGTGAGATGAATTAACAGAATACAGAGCAGTTTCTCAGAAAGCTTCTTTCCAGTTTTGAACGGAAGATATTTCCTTTTTCACCATAGCCCTCTATGGGCTTCCAAATATCCCTTTGCCAATTCCACAAGAACAGCCTTAGCGAAAGGCTTCTTGAAGGGAAAGATGTAACTCTGAGAGATGAATTAACAGAACACAGAGCAGTTTCTCAGAAAGCTTCTTTCCAGTTTTGAACGGAAGATATTTCCTTTTTCACCATAGCCCTCTATGGGCTTCCAAATATCCCTTTGCCAATTCCACAAGAACAGCCTTAGCGAAAGGCTTCTTGAAGGAAAAGACGTAACTCTGTGAGATGAATTAACAAAACACAGAGCAGTTTCTCAGAAAGCTTCTTTCCAGTTTTGAACGGAAGATATTTCCTTTTTCACCATAGCCCTCTATGGGCTTCCAAATATCCCTCTGCCAATTCCACAAGAACAGCCTTAGCGAAAGGCTTCTTGAAGGGAAAGATGTAACTCTGTGAGATGAATTAACAGAACACAGAGCAGTTTCTCAGAAAGCTTCTTTCCAGTTTTGAACGGAAGATATTTCCTTTTTCACCATAGCCCTCTATGGGCTTCCAAATATCCCTTTGCCAATTCCACAAGAACAGCCTTAGCGAAAGGCTTCTTGAAGGGAAAGATGTAACTCTGTGAGATGAATTAACAGAACACAGAGCAGTTTCTCAGAAAGCTTCTTTCCAGTTTTGAACGGAAGATATTTCCTTTTTCACCATAGCCCTCTATGGGCTTCCAAATATCCCTTTGCCAATTGCACAAGAACAGCCTTAGCGAAAGGCATCTTGAAGGGAAAGATGTAACTCTGTGAGATGAATTAACAGAACACAGAGCAGTTTCTCAGAAAGCTTCTTTCCAGTTTTGAACGGAAGATATTTCCTTTTTTAACCATAGCCCTCTATGGGCTTCCAAATATCCCTTTGCCAATTCCACAAGAACAGCCTTAGCGAAAGACTTCTTGAAGGGAAAGGTGTAACTCTGTGAGACGAATTAAGAGAACACAGAGCAGTTTCTCAGAAAGCTTCTTTCCAGTTTTTAACTTAAGATATTTCCTTTTTCACCATAGCCCTCTATGGGCTTCCAAATATCCCTTTGCCAATTCCACAAGAACAGCCTCAGCGAAAGGATTCTTGAAGGGAAAGATGTAACTCTGTGAGATGAATTAACAGAACACAGAGCAGTTTCTCAGAAAGCTTCTTTCCAGTTTTGAACGGAAGATATTTCCTTTTTCACCATAGCCCTCTATGGGCTTCCAAATATCCCTTTGCCAATTCCACAAGAACAGCCTTAGCGAAAGGCTTCTTGAAGGGAAAGATGTAACTCTGTGAGATGAATTAACAGAACACAGAGCAGTTTCTCAGAAAGCTTCTTTCCAGTTTTGAACGGAAGATATTTCCTTTTTCACCATAGCCCTCTATGGGCTTCCAAATATCCCTTTGCCATTCCACAAGAACAGCCTCAGCGAAAGGCTTCTTGAAGGGAAAGATGTAACTCTGTGAGATGAATTAACAGAACACAGAGCAGTTTCTCAGAAAGCTTCTTTCCAGTTTTGAACGGAAGATATTTCCTTTTTCACCATAGCCCTCTATGGGCTTCCAAATATCCCTTTGCCAATTCCACAAGAACAGCCTTAGCGAAAGGCTTCTTGAAGGGAAAGATGTAACTCTGTGAGATGAATTAACAGAACACAGAGCAGTTTCTCAGAAAGCTTCTTTCCAGTTTTGAACGGAAGGTATTTCCTTTTTCACCATAGCCCTCTATGGGCTTCCAAATATCCCTTTGCCATTGCACAAGAACAGCCTTAGCGAAAGGCTTCTTGAAGGGAAAGATGTAACTCTCTGAGATGAATTAACAGAACACAGAGCAGTTTCTCAGAAAGCTTCTTTCCAGTTTTGAACGGAAGATATTTCCTTTTTCACCATAGCCCTCTAAGGGCTTCCAAATATCCCTTTGCCAATTCCACAAGAACAGCCTTAGCGAAAGGCTTCTTGAAGGGAAAGATGTAACTCTGAGAGATGAATTAACAGAACACAGAGCACTTTTTCAGAAAGCTTCTTTCCAGTTTTGAACGGAAGATATTTCCTTTTTCACCATAGCCCTCTATGGGCTTCCAAATATCCCTTTGCCGATTCCCAAAGAACAGCCGTAGCGAAAGGCTTCTTGAAGGAAAAGACGTAACTCTGTGAGATGAATTAACAAAACACAGAGCAGTTTCTCAGAAAGCTTCTTTCCAGTTTTGAACGGAAGATATTTCCTTTTTCACCATAGCCCTCTATGGGCTTCCAAATATCCCTTTGCCAATTCCCCAAGAACAGCCATAGCGAAAGGCTTCTTGAAGGGAAAGATGTAACTCTGTGAGATGAATTAACAGAACACAGAGCAGTTTCTCAGAAAGCTTCTTTCCAGTTTTGAACGGAAGATATTACCTTTTTCACCATAGCCCTCTATGGGCTTCCAAATATCCCTTTGCCAATTCCCCAAGAACAGCCTTAGCGAAAGGCTTCTTGAAGGGAAAGATGTAACTCTGTGAGATGAATTAACAGAACACAGAGCAGTTTCTCAGAAAGCTTCTTTCCAGTTTTGAACGGAAGATACTTCCTTTATCTCCATAGCCCTCTATGGGCTTCCAAATATCCCTTTGCCAATTCCACAAGAACAGCCTTAGCGAAGGGCTTCTTGAAGGGAAAGATGTAACTCTGTGAGATGAATTAACAGAACACAGAGCAGTTTCTCAGAAAGCTTCTTTGCAGTTTTGAACGGAAGATATTTCCTTTCTCACCGTAGCCCTCTATGGGATTCCTAATATCCCTTTGCCAATTCCAGAAGAACAGCCTTAGCGAAAGGCTTCTTGAAGGGAAAGATGTAACTCTGTGAGATGAATTAACAGAACACAGAGCAGTTTCTCAGAAAGCTTCTTTCCAGTTTTGAACGGAAGATATTTCCTTTTTCACCATAGCCCTCTATGGTCTTCGAAATATCCCATTGCCAATTCCACAAGAACAGCCTTAGCGAAAGGCTTCTTGAAGTGAAAGATGTAACTCTGTGAGATGAATTAACAGAACACAGAGCAGTTTCTCAGAAAGCTTCTTTCCAGTTTTGAATGGAAGATATTTCCTTTTTCACCATAGCCCTCTATGGGCTTCCAAATATCCCTTTGCCAATTCCACAAGAACAGCCTTAGCGAAAGACTTCTTGAAGGGAAAGATGTAACTCTGTGAGACGAATTAAGAGAACACAGAGCAGTTTCTCAGAAAGCTTCTTTCCAGTTTTTAACTTAAGATATTTCCTTTTTCACCATAGCCCTCTATGGGCTTCCAAATATCCCTTTGCCAATTCCACAAGAACAGCCTCAGCGAAAGGATTCTTGAAGGGAAAGATGTAACTCTGTGAGATGAATTAACAGAACACAGAGCAGTTTCTCAGAAAGCTTCTTTCCACTTTTGAACGGAAGATATTTCCTTTTTCACCATAGCCCACTATGGGCTTCCAAATATCCCTTTGCCAATTGCACAAGAACAGCCGTAGCGAAAGGCTTCTTGAAGGGAAAGATGTAACTCTCTGAGATGAATTAACAGAACACAGAGCAGTTTCTCAGAAAGCTTCTTTCCAGTTTTGAACGGAAGATATTTCCTTTTTCACCTAAGGGCTTCCAAATATCCCTTTGCCAATTCCACAAGAACAGCCTTAGCGAAAGGCTTCTTGAAGGAAAGATGTAACTCTGAGAGATGAATTAACAGAACACAGAGCACTATTTCAGAAAGCTTCTTTCCAGTTTTGAACGGAAGATATTTCCTTTTTCACCATAGCCCTCTATGGGTTTCCAAATATCCCTTTGCCAATTCCAAAAGAACAGCCTTAGCGAAAGGCTTCTTGAAGGAAAAGACGTAACTCTGTGAGATGAATTAACAAAACACAGAGCAGTTTCTCAGAAAGCTTCTTTCCAGTTTTGAACGGAAGATATTTCCTTTTTCACCATAGCCCTCTATGGGCTTCCAAATTATCCCTTTGCCAATTCCACAAGAACAGCCTTAGCGAAAGGCTTCTTGAAGGGAAAGATGTAACTCTGTGAGATGAATTAACAGAACACAGAGCAGTTTCTCAGAAAGCTTCTTTCCAGTTTTGAACGGAAGATATTACCTTTTTCACCATAGCCCTCTATGGGCTTCCAAATAACCTTTGCCAATTCCCCAAGAACAGCCTTAGCGAAAGGCTTCTTGAAGGGAAAGATGTAACTCTGTGAGATGAATTAACAGAACACAGAGCAGTTTTCTCAGAAAGCTTCTTTCCAGTTTTGAACGAAGATACTTCCTTTTTCTCCATAGCCCTCTATGGGCTTCCAAATATCCCTTTGCCAATTCCACAAGAACAGCCTTAGCGAAGGGCTTCTTGAAGGGAAAGATGTAACTCTGTGAGATGAATTAACAGAACACAGAGCAGTTTCTCAGAAAGCTTCTTTGCAGTTTTGAACGAAGATATTTCCTTTCTCACCGTAGCCCTCTATGGGATTCCTAATATCCCTTTGCCAATTCCACAAGAACAGCCTTAGCGAAAGGCTTCTTGAAGGGAAAGATGTAACTCTGTGAGATGAATTAACAGAACACAGAGCAGTTTTCTCAGAAAGCTTCTTTCCAGTTTTGAACGGAAGATATTTCCTTTTTCTCCATAGAGGGCTATGGTGAAAAAGGAAATATCTTCCGTTCAAAACTGGAAAGAAGCTTTCTGAGAAACTGCTCTGTGTTCTGTTAATTCATCTCACAGAGTTACATCTTTCCCTTCAAGAAGCCTTTCGCTAAGGCTGTTCTTGTGGAATTGGCAAAGGGATATTAGGAATCCCATAGAGGGCTACGGTGAGAAAGGAAATATCTTCCGTTCAAAACTGCAAAGAAGCTTTCTGAGAAACTGCTCTGTGTTCTGTTAATTCATCTCACAGGAGTTACATCTTTCCCTTCAAGAAGCCCTTCGCTAAGGCTGTTCTTGTGGAATTGGCAAAGGGATATTTGGAACCCATAGAGGGCTATGGAGAAAAAGAAGTATCTTCCGTTCAAAACTGGAAAGAAGCTTTCTGAGAAACTGCTCTGTGTTCTGTTAATTCATCTCACAGAGTTACATCTTTCCCTTCAAGAAGCCTTTCGCTAAGGCTGTTCTTGGGGAATTGGCAAAGGTATATTTGGAAGCCCATAGAGGGCTATGGTGAAAAAGGTAATATCTTCCGTTCAAAACTGGAAAGAAGCTTTCTGAGAAACTGCTCTGTGTTCTGTTAATTCATCTCACAGAGTTACATCTTTCCCTTCAAGAAGCCTTTCGCTAAGGCTGTTCTTGTGAATTGGCAAAGGGATATTTGGAAGCCCATAGAGGGCTATGGTGAAAAAGGAAATATCTTCCGTTCAAAACTGGAAAGAAGCTTTCTGAGAAACTGCTCTGTGTTTTGTTAATTCATCTCACAGAGTTACGTCTTTTCCTTCAAGAAGCCTTTCGCTAAGGCTGTTCTTTTGGAATTGGCAAAGGGATATTTGGAAACCCATAGAGGGCTATGGTGAAAAAGGAAATATCTTCCGTTCAAAACTGGAAAGAAGCTTTCTGAAATAGTGCTCTGTGTTCTGTTAATTCATCTCTCAGAGTTACATCTTTCCCTTCAAGAAGCCTTTCGCTAAGGCTGTTCTTGTGGAATTGGCAAAGGGATATTTGGAAGCCCTTAGAGGGCTGTGGTGAAAAAGGAAATATCTTCCGTTCAAAACTGAAAGAAGCTTTCTGAGAAACTGCTCTTGTTCTGTTAATTCATCTCAGAGAGTTACATCTTTCCCTTCAAGAAGCCTTTCGCTACGGCTGTTCTTGTGCAATTGGCAAAGGGATATTTGGAAGCCCATAGTGGGCTATGGGTGAAAAAGGAAATATCTTCCGTTCAAAAGTGGAAAGAAGCTTTCTGAGAAACTGCTCTGTGTGTCTGTTAATTCATCTCACAGAGTTACATCTTTCCCTTCAAGAATCCTTTCGCTGAGGCTGTTCTTGTGGAATTGGCAAAGGGATATTTGGAAGCCCATAGAGGCTATGGTGAAAAAGGAAATATCTTAAGTTAAAAACTGGAAAGAAGCTTTCTGAGAAACTGCTCTGTGTTCTCTTAATTCGTCTCACAGAGTTACATCTTTCCCTTCAAGAAGTCTTTCGCTAAGGCTGTTCTTGGAATTGGCAAAGGGATATTTGGAAGCCCATAGAGGGCTATGGTGGAAAAAGGAAATATCTTCCATTCAAAACTGGAAAGAAGCTTTCTGAGAAACTGCTCTGTGTTCTGTTAATTCATCTCACAGAGTTACATCTTTCACTTCAAGAAGCCTTTCGCTAAGGCTGTTCTTGTGGAATTGGCAATGGGATATTTCGAAGACCATAGAGGGCTATGGTGAAAAAGGAAATATCTTCCGTTCAAAACTGGAAAGAAGCTTTCTGAGAAACTGCTCTGTGTTCTGTTAATTCATCTCACAGAGTTACATCTTTCCCTTCAAGAAGCCTTTCGCTAAGGCTGTTCTTCTGGAATTGGCAAAGGGATATTAGGAATCCCATAGAGGGCTACGTGAGAAAGGAAATATCTTCCGTTCAAAACTGCAAAGAAGCTTTCTGAGAAACTGCTCTGTGTTCTGTTAATTCATCTCACAGAGTTACATCTTTCCCTTCAAGAAGCCCTTCGCTAAGGCTGTTCTTGTGGAATTGGCAAAGGGATATTTGGAAGCCCATAGAGGGCTATGGAGATAAAGGAATATCTTCCGTTCAAAACTGGAAAGAAGCTTTCTGAGAAACTGCTCTGTGTTCTGTTAATTCATCTCACAGAGTTACATCTTTCCCTTCAAGAAGCCTTTCGCTAAGGCTGTTCTTGGGGAATTGGCAAAGGGATATTTGGAAGCCCATAGAGGGCTATGGTGAAAAAGGTAATATCTTCCGTTCAAAACTGGAAAGAAGCTTTCTGAGAAACTGCTCTGTGTTCTGTTAATTCATCTCACAGAGTTACATCTTTCCCTTCAAGAAGCCTTTCGCTATGGCTGTTCTTGGGGAATTGGGCAAAGGGATATTTGGAAGCCCATAGAGGGCTATGGTGAAAAAGGAAATATCTTCCGTTCAAAACTGGAAAGAAGCTTTCTGAGAAACTGCTCTGTGTTTTGTTAATTCATCTCACAGAGTTACGTCTTTTCCTTCAAGAAGCCTTTCGCTACGGCTGTTCTTTGGGAATCGGCAAAGGGATATTTGGAAGCCCATAGAGGGCTATGGTGAAAAAGGAAATATCTTCCGTTCAAAACTGGAAAGAAGCTTTCTGAAAAAGTGCTCTGTGTTCTGTTAATTCATCTCTCAGAGTTACATCTTTCCCTTCAAGAAGCCTTTCGCTAAGGCTGTTCTTGTGGAATTGGCAAAGGGATATTTGGAAGCCCTTAGAGGGCTATGTGAAAAAGGAAATATCTTCCGTTCAAAACTGGAAAGAAGCGTTCTGAGAAACTGCTCTGTGTTCTGTTAATTCATCTCAGAGAGTTACATCTTCCCTTCAAGAAGCCTTTCGCTAAGGCTGTTCTTGTGCAATTGGCAAAGGGATATTTGGAAGCCCATAGAGGGCTATGGTGAAAAAGGAAATACCTTCCGTTCAAAACTGGAAAGAAGCTTTCTGAGAAACTGCTCTGGTGTTCTGTTAATTCATCTCACAGAGGTTACATCTTTCCCTTCAAGAAGCCTTTCGCTAAGGCTGTTCTTGTGGAATTGGCAAAGGGATATTTGGAAGCCCATAGAGGGCTATGGTGAAAAAGGAAATATCTTCCGTTCAAAACTGGAAAGAAGCTTTCTGAGAAACTGCTCTGTTTCTGTTAATTCATCTCACAGAGTTACATCTTTCCCTTCAAGAAGTCCTTTCGCTGAGGCTGTTCTTGTGAATGGCAAAGGGATATTTGGAAGCCCATAGAGGGCTATGGTGAAAAAGGAAATATCTTCCGTTCAAAACTGGAAAGAAGCTTTCTGAGAAACTGCTCTGTGTTCTGTTAATTCATCTCACAGAGTTACATCTTTCCCTTCAAGAAGCCTTTCGCTAAGGCTGTTCTTGTGGAATTGGCAAAGGGATATTTGGAAGCCCATAGAGGGCTATGGTGAAAAAGGAAATATCTTCCGTTCAAAACTGGAAAGAAGCTTTCTGAGAAACTGCTCTGTGTTCTGTTAATTCATCTCACAGAGTTACATCTTTCCCTTCAAGAATCCTTTCGCTGAGGCTGTTCTTGTGGAATTGGCAAAGGGATATTTGGAAGCCCATAGAGGGCTATGGTGAAAAAGGAAATATCTTAAGTTAAAAACTGGAAAGAGCTTTCTGAGAAACGCTCTGTGTTCTCTTAATTCGTCTCACAGAGTTACACCTTTCCCTTCAAGAAGTCTTTCGCTAAGGCTGTTCTTGTGGAATTGGCAAAGGGATATTTGGAAGCCCATAGAGGCTATGTTAAAAAAGGAAATATCTTCCGTTCAAAACTGGAAAGAAGCTTTCTGAGAAACTGCTCTGTGTTCTGTTAATTCATCTCACAGAGTTACATCTTTCCCTTCAAGATGCCTTTCGCTAAGGCTGTTCTTGTGCAATTGGCAAAGGGATATTTGGAAGCCCATAGAGGGCTATGGTGAAAAAGGAAATATCTTCCGTTCAAAACTGAAAGAAGCTTTCTGAGAAACTGCTCTGTGTTCTGTTAATTCATCTCACAGAGTTACATCTTTCCCTTCAAGAAGCCTTTCGCTAAGGCTGTTCTTGTGGAATTGGCAAAGGGATATTTGGAAGCCCATAGAGGGCTATGGTGAAAAAGGAAATATCTTCCGTTCAAAACTGAAAGAAGCTTTCTGAGAAACTGCTCTGGTGTTCTGTTAATTCATCTCACAGAGTTACATCTTTCCCTTCAAGAAGCCTTCGCTAAGGCTGTTCTTGTGGAATTGGCAGAGGGATATTTGGGAAGCCCATAGAGGCTATGGTGAAAAAAGGAAATATCTTCCGTTCAAAACTGGAAAGAAGCTTTCTGAGAAACTGCTCTGTGTTTTGTTAATTCATCTCACAGAGTTACGTCTTTTCCTTCAAGAAGCCTTTCGCTAAGGGCTGGTTCTTGTGGAATTGGCAAAGGGATATTGGAAGCCCATAGAGGGGCTATGGTGAAAAAGAAATAGTCTTCCGTTCAAAACTGGAAAGAAGCTTTCTGAGAAACTGCTCTGTGTTCTGTTAATTCATCTCTCAGAGTTACATCTTTCCCTTCAAGAAGCCTTTCGCTAAGGCTGTTCTTGTGGAATTGGCAAAGGGATATTTGGAAGCCCATAGAGGGCTATGGTGAAAAAGGAAATATCTTCCGTTCAAAACTGGAAAGAAGCTTTCTGAGAAACTGCTCTGTATTCTGTTAATTCATCTCACAGAGTTACATCTTTCCCTTCAAGAAGCCTTTCGCTAAGGCTGTTCTTGTGGAATTGGAAAAGGGGATATTAGGAATCCCATAGAGGGGCTACGGTGAGAAAGGGAAATATCTTCCGTTCAAAACTGCAAAGAAGCTTTCTGAGAAACTGCTCTGTGTTCTGTTAATTCATCTCACAGAGTTACATCTTTCCCTTCAAGAAGCCCTTCGCTAAGGCTGTTCTTGTGGAATTGGCAAAGGGATATTTGGAAGCCCATAGAGGGCTATGGAGATAAAGGAAGTATCTTCCGTTCAAAACTGGAAAGAAGCTTTCTGAGAAACTGCTCTGTGTTCTGTTAATTCATCTCACAGAGTTACATCTTTCCCTTCAAGAAGCCTTTCGCTAAGGCTGTTCTTGGGGAATTGCAAAGGGATATTTGGAAGCCCATAGAGGGCTATGGTGAAAAAGGTAATATCTTCCGTTCAAAACTGGAAAGAAGCTTTCTGAGAAACTGCTCTGTGTTCTGTTAATTCATCTCACAGAGTTACATCTTTCCCTTCAAGAAGCCTTTCGCTATGGCTGTTCTTGGGGGAATTGGCAAAGGGATATTTGGAAGCCCATAGAGGGCTATGGTGAAAAAGGAAATATCTTCCGTTCAAAACTGAAAGAAGCTTTCTGAGAAACTGCTCTGTGTTTTGTTAATTCATCTCACAGAGTTACGTCTTTTCCTTCAAGAAGCCTTTCGCTACGGCTGTTCTTTGGGAATCGGCAAAGGGATATTTGGAAGCCCATAGAGGGCTATGGTGAAAAAGGAAATATCTTCCGTTCAAAACTGAAAAGAAGCTTTCTGAAAAAGTGCTCTGTGTTCTGTTAATTCATCTCTCAGAGTTACATCTTTCCCTTCAAGAAGCCTTTCGCTAAGGCTGTTCTTGTGGAATTGGCAAAGGATATTTGGAAGCCCTTAGAGGGCTATGGTGAAAAAGGAAATATCTTCCGTTCAAAACTGGAAAGAAGGTTTCTGAGAAACTGCTCTGTGTTCTGTTAATTCATCTCAGAGAGTTACATCTTTCCCTTCAAGAAGCCTTTCGCTAAGGCTGTTCTTGTGCAATTGGCAAAGGGATATTTGAAGCCCATAGAGGCTATGGTGAAAAAGGAAATACCTTCCGTTCAAAACTGGAAAGAAGCTTTCTGAGAAACTGCTCTGTGTTCTGTTAATTCATCTCACAGAGTTACATCTTTCCCTTCAAGAAGCCTTTCGCTAAGGCTGTTCTTGTGGAATTGGAAAAGGGATATTTGGAAGCCCATAGAGGGCTATAGTGAAAAAGGAAATATCTTCCGTTCAAAACTGGAAAGAAGCTTCTGAGAAACTGCTCTGTGTTCTGTTAATTCATCTCACAGAGTTACATCTTTCCCTTCAAGAAGCCTTTCGCTAAGGCTGTTCTTCTGGAATTGGCAAAGGGGATATTTGGAAGACCATAGAGGGCTATGGGTAAAAAAGGAAATATCTTCCGTTCAAAACTGGAAAGAAGCTTTCTGAGAAACTGCTCTGTGTTCTGTTAATTCATCTCACAGAGTTACATCTTTCCCTTCAAGAAGCCTTTCGCTGAGGCTGTTCTTGTGGAATGGCAAAGGGATATTTGGAAGCCCATAGAGGGCTATGGTGAAAAAGGAAATATCTTCCGTTCAAAACTGGAAAGAAGCTTTCTGAGAAACTGCTCTGTGTTCTGTTAATTCATCTCACAGAGTTACATCTTTCCCTTCAAGAAGCCTTTCGCTAAGGCTGTTCTTGTGCAATTGGCAAAGGGATATTTGGAAGCCCATAGAGGGCTATGGTGAAAAAGGAAATATCTTCCGTTCAAAACTGGAAAGAAGCTTTCTGAGAAACTGCTCTGTGTTCTGTTAATTCATCTCACAGAGTTACATCTTTCCCTTCAAGAATCCTTTCGCTGAGGCTGTTCTTGTGGAATTGGCAAAGGATATTTGGAAGCCCATAGAGGGCTATGGTGAAAAAGGAAATATCTTAAGTTAAAAACTGGAAAGAAGCTTTCTGAGAAACTGCTCTGTTTCTCTTAATTCGTCTCACAGAGTTACACCTTTCCCTTCAAGAAGTCTTTCGCTAAGGCTGTTCTTGTGAATTGGCAAAGGGATATTTGGAAGCCCATAGAGGGCTATGGTTAAAAAAGGAAATATCTTCCGTTCAAAACTGGAAAGAAGCTTTCGTGAGAAACTGCTCTGTGTTCTGTTAATTCATCTCACAGAGTTACATCTTTCCCTTCAAGATGCCTTTCGCTAAGGCTGTTCTTGTGCAATTGGCAAAGGGATATTTGGAAGCCCATAGAGGGCTATGGTGAAAAAGGAAATATCTTCCGTTCAAAACTGGAAGAGAAGCTTTCTGAGAAACTGCTCTGTGTTCTGTTAATTCATCTCACAGAGTTACGTCTTTCCCTTCAAGACGCCTTTCGCTAAGGCTGTTCTTGTGGAGATTGGCAAAGGGATATTTTGAAGCCCATAGAGGGCTATGGTGAAAAAGGAAGTATCTTCCGTTCAAAACTAGAAACAAGCTTTCTGAGAAACTGCTCTGTGTTCTGTTATTTCATCTCACAGAGTTACATCTTTCCCTTCAAGAAGCCTTAGCTAAGGCTGTTCTTGTGGAATTGGCAAAGGGATATTTGGAAGCCCATACAGGCTATGGTGAAAAAGGAAATATCTTCCGTTCAAAACTGGAAAGAAGCTTTCTGAGAAACTGCTCTGTGTTCTGTTAATTCATCTCACAGAGTTACGTCTTTCCCTTCAAGAAGGCCTTTCGCTAAGGCTGTTCCTGTGGAATTGGCAAAGGGATATTTGGAAGCCCATAAGGGCTATGGTGAAAAAGGAAATATCTTCCGTTCAAAACTGGAAAGAAGCTTTCTGAGAAACTGCTCTGTGTTCTGTTAATTCATCTCACAGAGTTACATCTTTCCCTTCAAGAAGCCTTTCGCTAAGGCTGTTCTTGTGGAATTGGCAAAGGGATATTTGGAAGCCCATAGAGGGCTATGGTGAAAAAGGAAATATCTTCCGTTCAAAACTGGAAAGAAGCTTTCTGAGAAACTGCTCTGTGTTCTGTTAATTCATCTCACAGAGTTACATCTTTCCCTTCAAGAAGCCTTTCGCTAAGGCTGTTCTTGTGCAATTGGCAAAGGATATTTGGAAGCCCATAGAGGGCTATGGTGAAAAAGGAAATATCTTCCGTTCAAAACTGGAAAGAAGCTTTCTGAGAAACTGCTCTGTGTTCTGTTAATTCATCTCACAGAGTTACATCTTTCCCTTCAAGAATCCTTTCGCTGAGGCTGTTCTTGTGGAATTGGCAAAGGGGATATTTGGAAGCCCATAGAGGGCTATGGTGAAAAAGGAAATATCTTAAGTTAAAAACTGGAAAGAAGCTTTCTGAGAAACTGCTCTGTGTTCTGTTAATTCATCTCAGAGAGTTACATCTTTCCCTTCAAGAAGCCTTTCGCTAAGGCTGTTCTTGTGGAATTGGCAAAGGGATATTTGGAAGCCCATAGAGGGCTATGGTGAAAAAGGAAATATCTTCCGTTCAAAACTGGAAAGAAGCTTTCTGAGAAACTGCTCTGTGTTCTGTTAATTCATCTCACAGAGTTACATCTTTCCCTTCAAGAATCCTTTCGCTGAGGCTGTTCTTGTGGAATGGCAAAGGGATATTTGGAAGCCCATAGAGGCTATGGTGAAAAAGGAAATATCTTAAGTTAAAAACTGGAAAGAAGCTTTCTGAGAAACTGCTCTGTGTTCTCTTAATTCGTCTCACAGAGTTACATCTTTCCCTTCAAGAAGTCTTTCGCTAAGGCTGTTCTTGTGGAATTGGCAAAGGGATATTTGGAAGCCCATAGAGGGCTATGGTTAAAAAAGGAAATATCTTCCGTTCAAAACTGGAAAGAAGCTTTCTGAGAAACTGCTCTGTGTTCTGTTAATTCATCTCATAGAGTTACATCTTCCCTTCAAGATGCCTTTCGCTAAGGCTGTTCTTGTGCAATTGGCAAAGGGATATTTGGAAGCCCATAGAGGGCTATGGTGAAAAAGGAAATATATTCCGTTCAAAACTGGGAAAGAAGCTTTCTGAGAAACTGCTCTGTGTTCTGTTAATTCATCTCACAGAGTTACGTCTTTCCCTTCAAGACGCCTTTCGCTAAGGCTGTTCTTGGGGAATTGGGCAAAGGATATTTTGAAGCCCATAGAGGGCTATGGTGAAAAAGAAGTATCTTCCGTTCAAAACTGGAAAGAAGCTTTCTGAGAAACTGCTCTGTGTTCTGTTATTTCATCTCACAGAGTTACATCTTTCCCTTCAAGAAGCCTTTAGCTAAGGCTGTTCTTGTGAATTGGCAAAGGGATATTTGGAAGCCCATAGAGGGCTATGTGAAAAAGAAATATCTTCCGTTCAAAACTGGAAAGAAGCTTTCTGAGAAACTGCTCTGTGTTCTGTTAATTCATCTCACAGAGTTACATCTTTCCCTTCAAGAAGCCGTTCGCTAAGCTGTTCTTGTGGAATTGGCAATGGGATATTTCGAAGACCATAGAGGGCTATGGTGAAAAAGAAAATATCTTCCGTTCAAAACTGGAAAGAAGCTTTCTGAGAAACTGCTCTGTGTTCTGTTAATTCATCTCACAGAGTTACATCTTTCCCTTCAAGAAGCTTTTCGCTAAGGCTGTTCTTGGGGAATTGGCAAAGGGATATTTGGAAACCCATAGAGGGCTATGGTGAAAAAGGAAATATCTTCCGTTCAAAACTGGAAAGAAGCTTTCTGAGAAACTGCTCTGTGTTCTGTTAATTCATCTCACAGAGTTACGTCTTTCCCTTCAAGAAGCCTTTCGCTAAGGCTGTTCTTGTGGAATTGGCAAAGGGATATTTGGAAGCCCATAGAGGGCTATGGTGAAAAAGGAAATATCTTCCGTTCAAAACTGGAAAGAAGCTTTCTGAGAAACTGCTCTGTGTTCTGTTAATTCATCTCACAGAGTTACATCTTTCCCTTCAAGAAGCCTTTCGCTAAGGCTGTTCTTGTGGAATTTTCAAAGGGATATTTGGAAGCGCATAGAGTTCTTTGGTGAAAAACGAAATATCTTCCGTTCAAAACTGAAAGAAGCTTTCTGAGAAACTGCTCTGTGTTCTGTTAATTCATCTCACAGAGTTACATCTTTCCCTTCAAGAAGCCTTTCGCTAAGGCTGTTCTTGTGGAATTGGCAAAGGGATATTTGGAAGCCCTAAGGGCTATGGTGGAAAAGGAAATATCTTCCGTTCAAAACTGAAAAGAAGCTTTCTGAGAAACTGCTCTGTGTTCTGTTAATTCATCTCACAGAGTTACATCTTTCCCTTCAAGAAGTCGTTTCTAAGGCTGTTCTTGGGAATTGGCAAAGGATATTGGAAGCCCATAGGGGCTATGGTGAAAAAGGAAATATCTTCCGTTCAAAACTGTAAAGAAGCTTTCTGAGAAACTGCTCTGTGTTCTGTTAATTCATCTCACAGAGTTACGTCTTTCCCTTCAAGAAGCCTTTCGCTAAGGCTGTTCTTGTGGAATTGGCAAAGGGATATTTGGAAGCTCATAGAGGGCTGTGGTGAAAAAGGAAATATCTTCCGTTCAAAACTGGAAAGAAGCTTTCTGAGAAACTGCTCTGTGTTCTGTTAATTCATCTCACAGAGTTACATCTTTCCCTTCAAGAAGCCTTTCGCTAAGGCTGTTCTTGTGAATTGGCATAGGGATATTTGGAAGCCCATAGAGGGATACGGTGAGAAAGGAAATATCTTCCGTTCAAAACTGCAAAGAAGCTTTCTGAAAAACTGCTCTGTTTCTGTTAATTCATCTCACAGAGTTACATCTTTCCCTTCAAGAAGCCTTTCGCTAAGGCTGTTCTTGTGCAATTGGCAAAGGGATATTTGGAAGCCCATAGAGGGCTATGGTGAAAAAGGAAATATCTTCCGTTCAAAACTGGAAAGAAGCTTGTCTGAGAATCTGCTCCGTGTTCTGTTAATTCATCTCACAGAGTTACGTCTTTCCCTTCAAGAAGCCTTTCGCTAAGGCTGTTCTTGTGGAATTGGCAAAGGATATTTGGAAGCCCATGAGAGGGCTATGGTGAAAAAGGAAATATCTTCCGTTCAAAACCGGAAAGAA